>NW_024039326.1:0-212500 GCF_016077235.1 Cyprinodon tularosa
TAGATCAGACAGCTGATCCAGACGCTGCTGCCTGCGTCCTCACTAGATCTATAGAAAGTAGATCAGACAGCTGATCCAGACGCTGCTACCTGCGTCCTCACTAGAACTTTAGAAAGTAGATCAGACAGCTGATCCAGACGCTGCTACCTGCGTCCTCACTAGAACTAAGGTTCTAAGTTCTCTGGCTCCTCATATATCTGAGAACAGACTTTAAAAACCTGCGACTCTATAAATAACTGAATGGATCAGCAACATCTATTACAGACTGGTTGGCAGAGGATCACTGCGATGGACTGGAGACCTTTCCAGGTTGGACGCCGCCTCTCGCTCGTAGACAGATGGAGATAGGAACCAGCATCCCTCCCGACCCTGCTTGGGTTAAGCTTTATGGAAAATGGATTGATGTCAGTGGATCAACAGCCAGACCTCTCAGGTCTGCTGGATCAGATCTTCTCTGCAGAACCAGAACCAAACATGGAGAAGCAGATTTTAGTTCTTATACTGAACCCGACAGCAGCTGGAGGAGGTATTTGATCGGGAAGTCTGGGCATCTCTGCTTAGGCTGCTGCCCCCGTGACCCCGCCCCAGATAAAGTAGATAAAAAACGAATGGATGGAAGCTCAACTAATCTGAAACAAACTCCCAACATTTTTACCAAAGCTCCAAACAGTTTCTTCTCTTCATTTCATGGAAAAGGATTAATCCAAACAGCAGCGTCTGCAGGGTTAGCCTCCTTTTCATTAAATATGCTCCAGAAAAATACCAGAATCAATGAAGATCAAACAGTTTTAGTGATTATTTGGAGCAAAAAGCAAAATCAAAATAAAAGTCTTGATTTAATTAAACAGGTCAAATCATGGTTACCATGATGCTTAAAGAATTACAGATTAAACACTGAGTAATCTGTTAGGATTACTCTATTTGGCTCTATAGTGGTGACCTGTAAAAAGAAATTAGTTGAAAAAAAGAGACTAGATAATAAGTAGTAATTTAAATACTTTAATGAAAATAAATTTGACATTAAAATTGAGCATCTTTAACAGCATATGGTCTCCATCTTCATAAATCATATCAGTTTGACCAGAACGACTGAATAAATCAGTCGAACTGAAACCGGCAGCTGAATATTAAACAATTCAAACGATAGCATGTGAAAATAAACCCATTAAAAAACATAAAATAAACATCAGCTTAAAGTGGAAATAAATTACAAAGTCTTACAATAAAGAAAAAAAAAAGACAAACAGTTGAAAAATATTTCCCTTTACAGTGTTTCAGTGCTGGAAGAATAAAATCATTAATTGATAATATGACATCAGAGGCTGTGGGACGACAGAAAACAGGATAACGGAATAAAAGTTGCACCACATCAGATTTCTCTAATGTAGAGAAAATGATTCCTGATGTTTAGGATGTTTTGGTTACCAGGACAACAGCCGATGGCTCATTTAGGGCCTACAGGAACAGAAACAATCAGGCTAGTGTTGCTAAACTAATTCCCTTTAAACTCACCCGCTGAAGTGTTTTACCATAACTCTTCTATTAGAAGCTCCTCTATCTTCTATAATTCCTTAAAAACGCCTCAGCTGTGACTGATTATTCCTCAGCGCTTAGAGAAGACCTGAGCAGACCTGGAGGCTGTGGATTAGAGTCAGATTTGCATAAAAGGCCATGAAGGAATTCAGGATTAGGGTTTTTATTTTAGATTAGTTGAACACTAATCAAATAGTAAAAGGTGTTTTTACATCAAATTTAAATTTCTGGATAAAGCATATTAGATTTTCATGTTGATTCCAAAATATGTTTTTTATTTTTTATAATTACATTTCTCTGTCCCGTTTTAGAGTCTCTATACTTCACTTAACGATTAATCAATTGCTAAATAAGCCGACGATAATTTGAATAATTAATAATGATCAGATTAACTGTTTCAGCCGCAGTAAAATGTCTGATTGTGATGTGATCATGCAGTGACCGCACCAAGTCGTGATCAAACCAGACCTTCTGCTGAGGATCTCCCCTGAAATCAGTCCAAACCTGGACGGCCTCTAATGCAGCGTCTAACTTAAACCATTTTCAGCCTGAATAAAACTTGTGTGTCCGGATTAATAAACGTTTTTATCTTGTTGCAGCTCCTCTGAACAGCTTTAAGGGTTTGACGCTCAAACTGCCTCTAATAGCCTTTTTTCTTGTAGCATCTTTAGCTTAATAGGCTGCTTTCTACATAAGCCCCTCCCACTGTGGCACTTCTCCATCACCTGTTCTGTTTAGTGACCTTGCATATAATTTATGATGATAGAGGATGACATTTTGGGTTAGAAAAAATTTAAATAAAGACTAAATTTAAACTTAATTTTAACTTAAAATGAAGCTGGGAGATCCGCTGTGACGACTGTGCTGCCTGTTGGCTCTTTGTGCTAACTGTTAGCGCTTAGAGAAGGTATGTTGACACAGTGAGGCGCTACTTTCTGGATAAAAATGTACATTTTATATCAGCGTGTCCTGAATACTCGTCAAAAATAAAGCAACAAACTGTAGAACCACTCAGGAACAATGAGATCAGTAAGAGATGACACACACACCTCCGAACTGCACATACAGATTCTGGGAGGGAGGGGCTGAGGATACAGTTGGCAAGGTGTGTTTTTAATGCACTTTTATTATAATTATTTCCAAGGGACTAATTAAAATGTTAACCTTCAGAGCTTTGATGAGATTATCTTAGCATGGAAGACATTTTGGACTTTGCCTCCAGACCCTGCAGCAGGCGGCCATTTTTTTCTTCTTTTTTAGCGCCGTACATTTAATAGTTCTGAAACAAAAAACTGGAAAAAAACAAAAAATGTTGCATGCTCTTAATGAAATAAATGCTGAAGGTGTTAGCAGGCTGACACTAATGTTAGAGGCACAGAAACCTCCTGATATGGCACCAACTGGAAGGATGTGGCGGCATCACTGTGATCATATGAAGGGAAACCAGCAGAGAAAATCTGCCAATAAAAGGTGATGATCAGACGGACCCTGGAGATCATTGCAGGTTTATTTTGTCGGCCTGATAAATATGCAGCTCTAGCGAAAATTTACTTGGTAAAATCTCTACCCTGCTACAACAATCAACTGTTCCTTTAACACAAAATAAAAAAGGAAACATGACTGGAAGAACATGGATTCAGTCCAACAATAAGAACAAGTTTTTTCTTCTAGGCTACATATCAGCTCTGATAGTCTATCTGAAGGATTATTAGCAATAAATAGATTTCAGTGACGCAGTCGTTCATAATATCCATGGTTACAACAAGATTGTTCACATGTACAAAAATATTATTGCTTAGTGACAAAATAAAGACAAAGGAGAATTTAAAAGGCAAAGTGCAGAAAAATCGGAGGTTCAGCAGGAAGTGTTCTGCAGCTGGACTTCCTCTGAGAGAAGATGTGACGCTCCAGCGAACAGGAAACCATATTCATCCTGACGGAAGCCTCCGTTTGATTACAGGTTCATCACTTTATGATCCTTTAAAAAATAAATAAATCCACAGTGAGTCTTTATTGCTTTTCTGCTGCTGCTCAGTGAGGCGAAGGTTTCGCGGCGCAGACAGGAGGAGGAGGTTTGCAGACAGGAAGTTCCCTCCCTGAAGCAGAGCCTCCATCAGTGTTTCTGATCGGGGTTTAAAAAAAACGGCCGTCTGTGTGGAGATCTAAGACGCCGTTAGCGACGCAACAGTTAGCAGGTCTGCTAATGCTGGAAAGCTTCAGGATGGTGGACAGAGCGTCAGCATTGATCCATTGAGGGAAACCAGACAAATCTTTTTTTTTTTTTATGTTTCCTCCAAACATCTGAAAACGTCACCATGTGAATTAATCCGTTTCTGATCCCAGCGTCAGCAGCAGGACAGATTACAGGACAGGAAGACGATTAAATCAGCATGAAGCAGCAAATGAAGGCACTTAGACATCCAAACCTCACAGCTGGAGCCTCTGACAGTGAGAGCAGAAAGGTGGACGACAAACACCTTCCATCAGGGAATAAACAGACGACCACAGCAGGAGGAGACTGAGCTCCTTCCATGATGACCTCAGAATCAGCCTCCTTCCAACAGAAATATGAGGCTGCAGAGCAGCAGGCTGCATCTTAGAGGCTTCTGATGATTGTCGAATGCTCTGTACACTGGAAAAAAAATGATCTAGAATTAAGTACAGATGTCTTAAATGAAGTGTATTTACTCCTAATTTGAGTATGTAAATGTATGGAAGCCTGTTTCCGCCACTCTGTAAAAAAAAAAATATCTCATTATATTGAGTTATCTCATTATGACATAGTAACTCAATATAATGTGATACTATGTCATTATAATGAGTTACTATCTCATTATATCGAGACATTATCTCATTATATCCCGATATTATCTCATTTTATCGTGATATTATCTCCTTATATCGAGATACTATCTCATTATATCGAGACATTATCTCATTATATCCCGGTATTATCTCATTTTATCGTGATATTATCTCCTTATATCGAGATACTATCTCATTATATCGAGACATTATCTCATTATATCGAGATATTATCTCATTATATCGAGATATTATCTCATTATATTGCGGTATTATCTCCTTATATCGAGACATTATCTCATTAAATCGAGATATTATCTCATTATATCGAGTTAGTATCTCATTATATCGAGTTACTATCTCAGTATATCAAGTTACTATCTCATTATATCGATATGAGATACTATCTCATTATATCGCGATACTATCTCATTTTATCGTGATATTATATCCTTATATCGAGATACTATCTCATTATATCGAGACATTATCTCATTATATCGAGACATTATCTCATTATATCCCGATATTATCTCATTTTATCGTGATATTATCTCCTTATATCGAGATACTATCTCATTATATCGAGACATTATCTCATTATATCGAGATATTATCTCATTATATCGAGATATTATCTCATTATATTGCGGTATTATCTCCTTATATCGAGACATTATCTCATTAAATCGAGATATTATCTCATTATATCGAGTTACTATCTCATTATATCGAGTTACTATCTCAGTATATCAAGTTACTATCTCATTATATCGATATGAGATACTATCTCATTATATCGCGATACTATCTCATTTTATCGTGATATTATCTCCTTATATCGAGATACTATCTCAGTATATCGAGACATTATCTCATTATATCGAGATATCGTCTCATTATATCGAGATATTATCTCATTATATTGCGGTATTATCTCCTTATATCGAGACATTATCTCATTATATCGAGATATTATCTCATTATATCAAGTTACTATCTCATAATATCGATATGAGATACTATCTCATTATATCGCGATACTATCTCATTATATTGTGATACTATCTCATTATATCGATATGAGATACTATCTCATTATATCGCGATACTATCTCATTATATCGTGATACTATCTAATTACATCGAGATACTATCTCATTACATCGAGATACTATCTCATTACATCGAGTTAGTATCTCATTATATTGAGTTAGTATCCCATTATATTGAAATACTACAGTATCTCATTATATTGAGATACCATCTCATTATAATGGGATGCTAACTCATTATAATGAGTTATATATATATAGTCAATATAATGTGATAGTAACTCATATCGATATAAGATACTATCTCCTTATATTGAGTTACTATCTCATTATAATGAGATAATTTTTTTTATTATAGAGTGGCGGAAACGGGCTATAAGTGAGATGATTTGCCAATGGAAAGAGTATTTTTACTCTTAAAATAAGATATTTACATAAAATGCACTTGAAATTAGACAATGCAAATGTGTTTTATTTTAACTGTAAATACTCTTATTCCATTGGCAAAATGTCTCTTTCACCTCCTCAATTCAAGAAAAAAATGCACTTATTTTAAGAAAAAATGACTTTAGATTTAGATTTTTTTTTCCTAGTGTAACCATGGCTACACATTTAAAGTCGCCCATCAGTTCACCCTAAAACCTGAATTGAGTTTTTTTCTCAGGGACGTCCCGCTCCTCAGTAAACATGGAGTCCAGATGCAGGCGTGAAGCTCAGCTGCTGATCTGAAGCGTTTTATTTCAGTTCAGAGTCATATTTCATGTGAGATATTCTGAATTTATTCCTTTTTAATGCTGCTTCTAAACCACAGCTGCTATATTTCTATGCAGTTGCTGCTCATTAACTGCACAGATGTGAATTTATTGTTTTTGAGTAAGAAAAGTTTTTGGTTCTTCAGGAAAACAAAACTAATTTATTTTAGTTTAGCCTGAAACTCTTAAATACACAGAAATGTGAGGATAATTTTTCCCCATTAGATTCATAAAAGCATCAATAATAATAAATAATAAAAAAAAACACTATAAAAATGTTAGTATTGATGCAACTGAAGTCCTAAAGAAACCTGTTTTTAAAATTGTTGGTTTTCTCTAATGTTGCTCAAACTACAGGAACGTTTGGCAACGTCACAATGAAATGAAATATTTGGTAAATACTCTTTAGTCACAGTAAATAAAACTTCTTATAAACTCCTAAGTCCATTACTCTCATCCTGAACAGGCTGACAGATATTTCGTTACATTTAAACTGAAAATATCTGCAGTTAAATGTTTTTATTGTTATTCTGAGGTTTAAATGCCCGTTATTCTATTTTTTTTATCCACTCTTTCCTTTCTTTATTTGTTCCTCTGGAACATTTTGGTTTTATAAAATTTGTTTAATAAAGTTAAATGAAAATGTAAAGGTTTAATTTTTCTTTAATATTTTCCTTCTATTGCTGCCAAGTTAGACTGAGTCTATTATAAGTTTTTAGTGTCTCCTGTGTTTAAATGTAAAATATTTTCATATTTTTGTAATATTCTCTGGATTTTTTAAGTGCAGTTTAACTGTTTGATGTTTGAAAGCTTCTGTGGGTTTATTTCAGTTCAACTGAAACATTAAAGGAAAAGTCTGATCAGCAGGAATAATCAATGGATCATTATTTATACCTAAAACTAAAACTGTGATTTAATGAATTTAGCCTCAATCAGTAAAACAATAAAAATAATTAAAAAAATTTTTTGTCTGAGAGCGGCCATTTTTACCCAAATATAGTAGCCCCTCCCTCCTGCCATCTTCCGGCAGTGACGTCACGGTGCGGTAAGCCTAGCGCCATTCTCCCCGCTTTACAAGCTAAATCAATGGGAACTACTAGACACATCTGCAATCAACAACAATTATTGAAGATTTCCAGAGGACTTCACCATTGAAATTCACCAGAGCTATAGTGAAACTGACAATGCCCACGTGCATGGCAGCTGGATGCTGGAATACATCGGGTAAAAGTGAAGAAAAGAGTTATTCCACCTTTCTGATTCCTGATCCAGCAGAGCTGATCCAGCCAGTCACAGTCAGAGAAACAGGACTACACTGAAAAAACCCGTAATATGTAGCCAACATTTGGAAGAAGAATGTTTTCAAGACGACTTGGATAATAGCGCGTTGTGACAAACACCAGATACAGCACTGGGACTTGATCAACAGCTGATACCGCACCGTGATGTCACTAACCAGTAGGTGGCAGTAGTGTTCTTTGACAAACATGGATGCCTCCAGTAAAGCATTCACATGAAAATTACTCTGAATTAAAAACACTGATCATAATAATTTTATATTTAAAGTACTTTCAGAAGTTTGGATTCTGACCGGACTTTTCCTCTAAATGTCAGAGATGTTAAAGTTATTTCACATCCTTTAAGTTTATTATTAATTTAGGGAGATTTTTTGTTTTCTTTCTGACTTTAGTTGTTTTTTTAAAGCGTGTGTTTATCAGAAGTGCAAGGATCAAATGTGGGACTCTACTGACAGGAACCAGATCGTACTGGTCTGTAGTGAGCAGGGATGTTTTCCTCAGTCGATGGTTTCATTTGCTGCAGAGGAACAGAGAGCAGCTCAACGTTCTTCTACATCTAAAAGAAGAGTGGATCCAGAAGACAGCCTGATTTGAAGCCACGCCCCCTCGCTGCTCTACCTTTGAGCCAGGCAGTGCCGCCCTGCGGTCGCAGCTTTTACAGGTGCTGGTCATAAAATTAGAATATCATGAAAAAGTAGATTGATTTCAGTAATTCCATTTAAAAAGTGAAACTTGTATATTATATTCATACATTACATACAAACTCATATATTTCAGATGTTTATTTTGTTTAATTTTGATGATTACAAATGACAACAAATGAAAATCTCAAATTCATCATATCAGAAAATTAGAATATTACTGAAGACCAATAAAAACAAAGGATTTATAGAAATGTTGGCCAACTGAAAAGTATGAACATGAAAAGTATGAGCATGTACAGCACTCAGTATTTAGTTGGGCCTCCTTTGGCCTGTATTACTGCAGCAATGCGGCGTGGCATGGAGTCGATCAGTCTGTGGCACTGCTCAGGTGTTATGATAGCCCAGGTTGCTCTAATAGTGGCTTTTAGCTCTTCTGAATTGTTGGGTCTGGTGTATTGCATCTTCTTCTTCACAATACCCCATAGATTTTCTATGGGGTTAAGGTCAGGAGAGTTTGCTGGCCAATTAAGAACAGGGATACCATGGTCCTTCAACCAGGTACTGGTAGCTTTGGCACTGTGTGCAGGTGCCAAGTCCTGTTGGAAAATGAAATCTGCATCTCCAAAAAGTTGGTCAGCTGCAGGAAGCATGAAGTGCTCTAAAACTTCCTGGTATGTGGCTGCGTTGACCCTGGACCTCAGAAAACACAATGGACCAACACCAGCAGATGACATGGCACCCCAAACCATCACTGACTGTGGAAACTTTACACTGGACTTCAAGCAACGTGGATGAAGTGCCTCTCTTCTTTTCCTCCAGACTCTGGGACCTTGATTTCCAAAGGAAATGCAAAATTTACTTTCATCAGAGAACATGACTTTGGACCACTCACCAGCAGTCCAGTCCTGTTTCTCTTTAGCCCAGGCAAGACGCTTCTGACGCTGTCTGTGGTTCAAGAGTGGCTTGACACAAGGAATGCGACAGCAGAAACCCATGTCTTTCATACGTCTGTGTGTGGTGGTTCTTGAAGCACTCACTCCAGCTGCAGTCCACTCTTTGTGAATCTCCCCCACATTTTTGAAGGGGTTTTGTTTCACAATCCTCTCCAGGGTGCGGTTATCTCTCTTGCTTGTACACTTTTTTCGACCACATCTTTTCCTTCCCTTCGCCTCTCTATTAATGTGCTTGGACACTGAGCTCTGTGAACAGCCAGCCTCTTTAGCGATGACCTTTTGTGTCTTGCCCTCCTTGTGCAAGGTGTCGATGGTCGTCTTTTGGACAACTGTCAAGTCAGCAGTCTTCCCCATGATTGTGTAGCCTATAGAACTAGACTGAAAGACCATTTAAAGGCTTTTGCAGGTGGTTTGAGTTAATTAGCTGATTAGAGTGTGGCACCAGGGGCCATCAATTTTGAACCTTTTCACAATATTCTAATTTTCTGATATGATGAATTTGAGATTTTCATTTGTTGTCATTTGTAATCATCAAAATTAAACAAAATAAACATCTGAAATATATGAGTTTGTATGTAATGTATGAATATAATATACAAGTTTCACTTTTTAAATGGAATTACTGAAATCAATCTACTTTTTCATGATATTCTAATTTTATGACCAGCACCTGTAGTCTCCAAGCAGACGAAGGCATGATGAGGATCACAGTGTAGGAGATGGAAGGTACAGAGAGGGTCCGGGTAGAAGGAGCAGCATTCTGCCGCAGTGCCGCTGAGCCAGGCACGGCTACACCTGCTGCTGCTGCACCAGCCGTCTGTAATGAGGCAACACTTTACTCTCTGGGAGGTAGAGCGCCATCTCCAGGGCAACCAGGATGATGAACTCGAACGATATCAGCTCCTTCCTGCTGATCCTGAAGCGCTCCTCCAGCTTCTGCAGAGAAACCAAACACCTTCACTCAGTGGGGTTTAAGTATTTCTATTTAAGGCTTTTTGGTTTTAGAACTTTAGTTAAAGTTTGCTGATTTTTGTTTTGTTTGTTTTTTTGTTTTTTTTTGCAAACCTTTTATCCAGTCCGCCTTTATTATCCTCAGTCTTTAGCAGCGTTTTGCTACTTTAGCTAGCACACAGCGCACGTTAGCCTGATTACTGGTTGATGGATTCCATTAAAACCAGAAAGCTAGCTCCTATTTAAGCCGGGCATAAACTGTGCGATGTTTTCAATCGTTGCATGCAGCTTCAGCTTTAACTGTACGAAGAACCTTCAGAGTTTAAAAGTTCTCAGCTCACGATGTTTGTTCTCACACTGTGCAACCTGACGCTCTGATGCGATCTACCTGCTCACACTCCACGTCTAAAAACCAGGTGGGACTCAGCTCCTCAGTGAGATGGCGCTACTAGGACTCGTCTATCCGGAAGCCAAACGAGTAGAAGGGGAATATGAAGCTCACTAGAGTGAAACGAGCTGCCTTCGAAATTTGTGGAAAAAAGAAAAGTTGACGACGTTTTTGGACAAAGACACGGCTGAGCAAACGTGGCTTCTATGGTCTGTCAATTTTAAAGAAAGAACTGCATTTCACTCATTGCACCCCCGCCATGCTGCTGGGTTTTTAATCTGAGAGGAAGAAGAAGAAAAAGAATCCTTCGTTGTGCACTGAATGATTTGACTCATTTGACACTGGTTGTTAAAGGCTGATCGCCCCTCGTTACCCCCTGTAGGCTACACCACGCACTGTCAGGCTGAAAGTCGGCACGATTGAAAATTTCTCGCACGACTGGAGAATCGGCCCGAAAGGGAAAAAAAAAATTGTAGTGTACGCCCGACTTTAGCATCCGCTTCATTGGAACAAAGGTAAACGGTCACAGCGACGTACCCTGTCTGTTAATGATAGAAATGTTTCACAGATTTTATTTTTTTATACAGTAAGCTAATAGGTTCATATTGGACAAATATACAGAACGTAATAAATGTTTTATTTATAAATAAGCATCTAATTCAGTCTGTATTGAATACAGCTGGAACCACAAATAGAATATAATGATGTTTTCAAATCAGCATATAGAGGGAAAATTTGTTTTCCCCTTAAAGTTAATGGAAAGATTCTGTTAAATGAAGATAAAACAGGTTTTCAGGAAAATGATCATCAAATAATTGCCTGTTGATGAAATAGATCAATCAGCTTTAGATGCTAATAATAATAATTAAACTTTATTGATCTCACAATGGAGAAATTTTTTAAGGGTCTTTGCTCAGAGACACAGAGTGGCAGTCTGTGGGAGTGGGTTTCCAACTCACAACCTCAGGATTCCAAGCTCTGTGCCCTTTTTATTTTTTCCTTCTTGCTTTGATTCTGTTTTATCTTCCTGTATTTAATCATGTGAAGCACTTTGCATTGTCTTTGTGCTGAATAGTGCTATATGAATAAATTTGCCTTGCCTTGCCTAACTACTAACCATTACTCAATAACTTTGGTTCCTCTCAGTGAGACCTGACCAGACATATACCAGTTTTACCGTATGGAGCGATAAAGATTAGCTGAATGATGACAAACATCAGCCGATAAAGATTTATATCTATATAAAGACCAGTTTAGGGTGAATCTTTGTGATTTTGTCCACTTCAGGGAACCTCTGCAGCTCACTGAGGAAAACAAGCGGCACAAACTAGTTTCTATTTACTATAAAAACAGAATCTAAAAGCACCGACTTTGAAACCTCAAGCAAAGATGCGTTGCAGAAAATCACTCAGATTCTGCAGCTCAGCAATGCAAGGCGCACGTTTTCCGCTTGCTCAGACAGAACAGCCATATCAACACATGAGCAACCTGATCTGACAGCCCGACTGTGTCACTGAGGGGCGGAGACTCACGTCTATGAGGTGTTTGACCTCCTGTTTCTTCAGGTCACTGCTGATCTTAGCAGCCAGCAGGATGCAGGCAGCCGACACCAACTTCCTGTAAGAAAAGGGATATTTATGATATCTTTTAAAACTTCTAGAAACAGGTTCAACTGTGATTATCATTAAGCTTTGTGGATATTATAAGAGTCTTAACGGTAAAGTCCCCTTATTTTTTATCCCAATAAAACCAAACAACATGAAATAAACACAAGAGGGCGCAATTGTTCCAGTAAAGAGAGCGGCGGCGACAGCAAGAAATCTACAGTCAGTTCTGCAGTTAAAAACAGCCAGAAAGGTTTTAATTGACCTGTTCTGTTTGTTGAGGCGACCCTGCAGCACCAGCTTCTCAAAGTAGACGAACGCCATGGCGATGGTGACGGGCTGCAGGCCGCAGTCCTCCCCGACGATCCTCATCTCTCTCTTCAGGCTGTGGGGGGGACAGAGACAGCAGGGGTGAGGGGACGGCGGACCGAATTAAGACGCGTCTCCAGGTTGTTAAACTTTACCTGCGGATTTTACTGAGCGTGAGCTTAATGTGGGGGAACTTCTCCTTAAAGGTCTCGTTCATGTCTTTCTTCAGGTCAGACGGTTTGACGTACTCGATAACCGTCGTCTGAGGGGGAAGGAAACGAACAAAATGAGGAGAAAAAAAAGGATAAACAGAGGAAAACTGATCTCTGTGGTCTTGCTGGAGTGTAAGCAGAGGTAGTGAACCGTCAAACAACAGTCAGGAGGCTGCATGAGAACGTAAACAACAAGGGAGGAAAGATTTCTGCTATTAGAACAAGATCAGAGTCTGGAAAACTACTGAAAACATCAGGTTAGTCTATAGAAACATTCATGGATGTGGAGGAAACCCTTCAACCTGCCATGTCACAGAAATCATGTTCAGAGAATTTATTCTTATCGTAATTATTTACGAATGTGAACATTCTGCTCTTCCAAAGAATGTGTCCTTTGTCCATAAGGTGTAGATTTAGCGCAAAGTCTTGTCCAGAGGAGGGCGCTCTTCTGTGTTGGGTCATGCATCTGTTGAGAGGTTGTTTGGTTTCTCCAATATAAAGATCAGAGCATTCCTCACTGCATTGAACTGCAGACACCACTGCTGTGTCTGCTTTGTCTTTATGATGCACTGGTCTCTGTTTAAGGGTTTTGTTTGGTTTCAAATGTTCTGGGATTTTGAGTTTGGAGAAAATCCTGTTGAGTTTTTCAGAGATTCCAACAACATTTTTGCATTGAATTTTCTCACCGTTATGTTCTGCTGCGTGTCTTTTGGATTTCCTTTCTGATTATGAGAACAAGTTGTATTTTATGTCAACTCCTACAAGACACACTTTCTTCTCCAGAATGAGGAATGTCAAGCATCAGGTGAAGTTATACTTTGGCATCGGTTTCAGAAATAAGAAAATCTTTTAGCACCAGCATCAGATTGGGCAGGATGTCAAAGTGGCTGTTTGTTGGTGCTTGTCGGCTGCCATCTGCTGGTTGGAGCTAGGGGTGTAAATAATAATCGTTTTGTATCGATGCATCGATCCAACAGCCGACGATCCGATGCATCGATACGTCCGCAAGATAATCGATTCATGTTTTTTTTTCTCCGGTCTATTTTTATCCATTTGCTCCTGGGCGTAATTCTCCCCTCCCGTGCTGCGGTGGCGCTAAACCTATTTTGCCCTTCCTTCCTGTTTATACTCTTACAGCAGTGTGTTGCAGTGAGCTTGATGCAGACATTTTTAAATTATGCTCAGTATTGAAGCGTGGTCTGTGCTACACGCTGTGGGTCTAGATACGGCCGAGGCGGCGAGGAAGTGGGGGCGAGTTTAGTCCGACGGCGGAGGGACATGAGGGCCGAAAAGAGCGGAGATCCAGGTGGGAAAAGGGTCCCAGCGTTCTCACGGACCTCGCTCTTCTAGCGGGTCAAACTTCACCAGTTGTTTTCCGCAATTTCGGTCATAAAAACAAAACAAGCCGTCAGCTACAATTTTGGAGAGGTGCAGGAGAGCGTCTGTGGAGGGGTGTTATTATTTTTCAGTGAATGAGGTTTTAATAGGAATAGGTGGAGTGCAACTTTTCTACTTCTGCTACTTGCTGTTATTTCTCAAAAACAATAAATAACGCTATTAACACTTTCATTGATTTATTTCAAATTTGAAACATTGTCTAGCCTGTAAGGTAAATAAAAAAAAAAGAAACAATCGAATCGTATCGTGGCGTATTCTTGAGTATTGGAAATAATGGAGTCGAATCAAATCGATACTGAATCGAATCGCCATGATGGGAGGGATTTACACCCCTAGTTGGAGCTCCAAGCTTTCTTTCTGAAACAGGTTGTGGTATGATGCCTTCATTCTCGTAAAGTTACGACTTTATTCTCGCAGTATCACAACTTTATTCTCAAAATAAAAGAAATGAAAAAGAAAAATCTCCAACCTTGACCTAATACTGCGTCGTAGTAACTGTAATTGGTTTGAAAAATTCCCATATATTAATTAATAAGCCCTTTTGTCTAAGGTAACTTAGTTTTGACTCATATTTAGCACTTTGGGGGTTTTTAATAGTGGAATAATGTCTCAAAATGAAGAAAAGAACCCTGAGCTAATCTGTCCTCTTTCACTGGATGGTAATTCGAGGGTTAAAAGTAACAAACAAGTAAAATTTTTTATTTTTCTGTTGAAAAAACTATTAAAACATATAAATGAAAGCATGAAAGCAGCTGCTGTGGAATAAAGTACTGTTAACTTAGCAAAGACAGCAGGACTGAATCAAACGATAGCAGGGGCTACATTAATAAGCTATCTCCTTAACGATGTAATGACCCAATGATTTTAGACCTGCAGTTAGAAATCAGTAAAACGTCTTTAGATAAATTCAGTCTCCTGTAATGAATTTATCAGACTCAGGATGGTTAAAAGTAGTCAGAGTTGATGATCAAATATAAAATGAATGACAGCTTAAACTGTGATTCCTGGTCTCCAAAGGAGAACAGAGCAAAGGTGGAGAAGACAGACGGCGCCCCGCCCATGAGCTGGAGCAGATCTGACACGCAAATCTCAGCCTAAAGGGCTTAAAGGATCTGCTGCTAAAGCCTTGGAGCCGTCAGGCAGGTCGGCGCTGTTAGCCGGCGTCACACAGAGAACCCAGAGCAGGTTAGTCTGAGGTCTGCCTCAGCTGCAGCATCGACCGTCTGACACAGAGATCAGTAAAGGTGTCAAACAGCCTGCGGAGGTGAGAGGAGACATGAGCTGCTCCCAAAACCTAAAAATATGAGGCTGCCGTTTAATGAACACAGAGACTCTGAGTTCCTACCATGTAGGAGGCGAAGATCAGAACCCGCTTATGTTTCCCACAAGGCCACTGGGGGTCACTGAGGAGGTTGGGGTCGTATTCAGTCACATCTTCCACACCTGAAGAGCAAAGAAAAGAAAAATACTATCATTGCATTAAAGTGAAGCATGTAATTGGTTGTTATACATCAGAAAATGGATGCAGTAAAATAAAGATGGTCCTTAAAAATGAAAAGGCTAAACATGTGGAACGGAGAGAAAAAAGAAGAGCCACACTGATCTGCTGGTTTATCCAAAGATCCAAATGTGGAGAGTTTTGTCAAATTATACTGACGGCATCCTTTGGACAGATCAGACTCATATTGAGCCTTTTTAAAAACTTCAGAGATGTTTTGATGTGAAACCACAGGATGAACATATGTACTATATACACTATATATACTACTTTTCTGTTGATCACGTAACTCCATCTCCCCAAATGGTGCCTGCGCCATCTTTGTTATGAGTCGCCACTAGGACAAAACCCTTGATACTTTGTGAGGAGAGCTCTCGCTAACAGTTGTGTAGACTAGGGTATATGATATAAACCCACTTATTTTTCAATCAGCATTGCGTGTACCCACTTCTAAATCCCCAATCATCCACACTATTAAGCAGAATCTCTGAGCCAAATTGCCAGTTTTTTCCAAGGATGGTGAAGCCATCATCGAGGCTACTCTGCTTCTAATTGGCTCGTACTCACTGGCTTTACTGCTACATTGGTTAGCTGTAGGGATGACGACCAGTGAGCCAATCGGAGGCAGAGAGGGGCAGTTCATGCTGAGGTTAATATTGCTCACATACTATATAACATTTAAAAGTTTACTTTAAATGATCTGCCTTTAGGATTTGCAAAGAATCAGTAATATCACGCAAGCTAGTCATACAAGACTTTAATTTCCTAATTACAAAGGTCTTCCTAAATTAACATTAGCCAGCTAATGTTAACAATGCTACCCTGTAGAGTTAAGCCGAATGTCGATAGCCGCTCTGCCCCGCCATCCCTGTTGGACAAGTGAAGAGGAAGGTGCCTCTTCGCCCTTAAAGATGTCGGTACAACTTTGGATGAAGACATCAACTCAGCTGGTTAGGCGTGGCCATTTCTATTGTTGGACCTGGTAAATTATGGTAATAAAATGTCAGGCTCAACAATACTGGGTTCGGAGAAAAAAAAAAAAACCGGGTACCTTATACAGCTGAGATTATAAACTAGGGATGAAACGGTTTATGAAAACCGTCCGAACCGTTCGGTTCGACTGTCTCGGTTCGGTTTGCGTGTGTTGCGTTCGGTTCATGCGCTGCTCCTTTTTCTCATAGGCGAAGCGTTTACACTCCAGAGCAGAAGGTGGCGGTGCTGCGACCAAAGCCAACCACCAGTAGTAAACAAGAAGAAGAAGAAGCGAAGCAGCGTAGCCGGGTGTAGCAGAAAAAAAATCAGTTGTTGTGGAGAATTGTGTGGGTATGGCGAGTGGGAAAGAACAGGAGTTGGAAGACGCGCCAGCAGCACTTTATAGGTCTGCTGTATGGGACCACTTTGCATTTAGAGTGACCTACGATGACGGCGGAAAGAAAGTTGTGGATAAAAGTGCAACAGTGTGCAAGCATTGTGCAACACGTTTTGGTTATGCTAACAGCAACAGGACCAACATGTCAGGCTAACAATCAACATATACAGAACCGAAAACCGTGACCACTAAAACGGTTAACCGAACCGAACCGTGGATTTTGTGAACCGTTCCATCCTTCAATCACTTTGTTTTCTACTCTGGTCTTCAAGGCCACTTCCATGCATGTTTTAAGTCGGGCGTACACTATTTTTTGTCCTTTTCGGACCGATTCTTAAGTCATGCGAGAATTCTTCGATTGGGCTGAGTTTCAGCTTCGTCATGTGTCCTGTGTCATGTAGTATACAGGGGTTATAGAGGGGGGATTAGCCTCTCGCGACCACCTCTGGATGAGAAATCGTAAGGTCGTGAGAAAATCATATTTGGAATTCAGTCGGCCCAGCTGCAGTGGTCGTGGGCAAATCCTGCTGTTGAAGCAGAGCTACTAGCCGATTTACCAGAACCTCGAGCACTGCGCATGTGCAAACAAGGGACTTCTTCTTCTTCCAGATTGATGAGTCTGACCAGCTCTTAGCTCCCGGCTCCGAGTCCAACGTGTGGTTGTTTTAGGACGTACAAAATGAGCAGGTAGATCGAGCAGAGCATGGGGTCACACAGTGTGAGAACAAACATTGTGAGCCGTGAACTTTTAAAACCTGAGGTTTTAGCTGTAGTGGACTACAAACACTGAACATATTGCAGTGTATGCCCGGCTTTAGGTGTTTCTCTACACGATTCAGATGATTGCAGTTCAGCAAAGCCCGTTTATATGATATCAATTGATATCAGGTGTGAGAAGCTGGAAAACATCCCAGACATGCAGTGTCCAGAGGACCAGGGTTATAAAAACTGCAGGAAAGAGATTAAGTTTCAAAAACCAACACAGCAACATTTCCTAAAAGTGAAAACTGCCCCATGACTGTTTTCTGACCCTCTGTAAGTTTGGCATCACGGTCAGCAGCTAACTATCAGCACAAGGTGACTAAATGCATCAGCCTCCCATCTGTGTGTACATTACCTCGCATGTGAGCCGCCCCACATTCCACCCCACCCATACAGCTGCGTTACATTAAAAACAATCCCCCCGACCCTCCGTGTTTACAGATAAAGAGCGAGACAGACGGGGTCTAAAAACAAGGACAGATGTGTTTGAAACATTCTGACCCAAACTTCAGCACAGCTGTTCAACGTCCCGCCCTCCATCCTCCATTTGTTTTCACTTCCTGCGCCCTTCATCCGTCTTTTTATTTTTACCTTCCTGTCCTTCTGGTTTCACTTCCTGGATTAACTTTTTATATCTCATTTCAAGGAAACCATCAATAAACATCTCAGTATAAGATGACATAATGACTCATGAGATCTTCATTATTGTTTTTATGGAGCTTTCAGGATTTTACAACCAAAATGACTAAATTAAAACCTTTAAACGCGACAGACCCACGAGGAAGAAAACAAAACATTAATAAATTATGTTTTTATGGTAGTGCAAAAATTAATTTAATGGACCACAGATTAAGTGAATTTGGTGGCTTTCTTAAAAAAAAAAATCCATATTAGCTAATATTGTCCTTTGGAGACTATTTCAAATTAATAATTGCAAATTAAGGCCAGTCAATTCTTTCAAAAAGACCATTAAGCTCTCATTTTCAAAGACAAATGTTCTAAATATCATAAATAAATCACACTAGAACAAATTGAAATCTAAATAACTTACTTGAAGTGAGACACTTTGCCAATGCAATAAGACAATTTACATTTAAAATAATAATAAACATTTGCATTGACATATTTCAAGTGCATGTTATCTAATTATCTTATTTTAAGAGTAAATATTCTTATTTATTTATTTATTTATTTATTTATTTTATTTATTTCGAACAGACAGTAAAAACAATTAAGAAAGAAAAAAAAAAAAATTGAATGAAACAAACTTAAGAATGAAAGTATAAAACAAATTATTTTGCCCATGTGCATGTAAATTTTATATTTTCTGTTAGAAAAGGAGCAGGTAGAAGATACATCTTATAATGTCCTGCCCCTTTCCTACTTGTCAATTTATCCTCAATTAAATGTCAAAACATCAAAAAACCAAAAAAAAAAACACTTGTTTCCATTCCACATGATGTTTAGCCATGTACAATTATTTTAAGTTCTATTTATGTCATCAATTACATTATAGACTATTAAACAGTCATACAGTGTATTTTGAAATGAGCTCGGTTTTAATCAGTTTATTAAATTGGTTTGCATTTTGAATTTTTTTAAACTCGTCATTCAATCCATTCCAGATATTTACTCCACACACAGATAAACAAAAACTCTTTCTGGTTGTTTTAAAGTGTTGTTTTTTAAAGTATCCTTCACCTCTTAGATCATAACCCCCTTCTCTGTCACCAAACATTTCCTGTATATTGTGTGGAAGTTTCTCATTCCATTGGTAAAACCTTTTATTTATCTCCTCATATTAGGGTGAAATTAACCTTAATTTAAGAAATTTTTACCTATTCTAGATCATTTTTGCAGAGAAACAAGATATTTAAAAACAAACCAGGACTCTAAAGGTGCGTTCAGACCGCGTTTAGCTGTGATTTCTGCATTGGAGCTGGATCCGAGTGGTCGGATCCAGTTCTTTCTGATAAAAGCGAGTTTTTCCTCTCCACTCCAATGCATGCACGCTGTGCATTACTTCGCTGCAGAGTCAGCGAAACAATCAGCTGGTTCATAGATAGAAAACTTTTTCTTTTTAAACCAATCTGACTGGATGATCTGATTAAACAATCTCTGCAAAGTGACCTGGGATGATGAGTCGTGAATTGGAGCAATAGAAATAAACTGAACTAAAAGGTGTGTTTTGCTTCTTCTATGACACTTAAATAGCTCATAAAAGGATCCACTGTCTATTCCTACTTTCCCTCGTATGTATGCAGGGGAGCTGGTGCCTATTTTACTCTATTCTGGGGGAAAGACGGGGAAGACGCTGGAAAGGTCACTATTCTATCACTTCTTTAGGAGTGTTGGCCTGTGAGCTTGTGCTCTGAGAAGGTTGCAAATACTCAGAACGCTCCCCGGGCGCCACATAATGGCAGCCCACTGCTCCTCAAGGAAATGGGTTAAATGCAAATAGTTAATTTCTCTATTGGGAGATCAATAAAGTTCTATTTAAACTAAAATGGTTCCTCAGATCCCTAACGTTCGCATTCATGATGCAGCAATTAGAAAGAGGCAGCGTGGGTGAAAAGGGTCTCCATGGATGAGATCCAGGGGGGACAAAAAGACACTGATGACTCAGAAAATACACAACAGTTCATTTTGGATTAAAAAAAGACTGATGTGACAAACACTGAGGTGTAAAACCAAACCTGAAGCTAACGGCACTGAAACAAATCAACTCAGGCTGACAGCCGGACACGGTGGTGGTGGTGTGATGATGTGGCTTTGATACACAGGACTTTGAGGACGCACCATAATGGATGAAAAAATGAATTTTGCTTTCTACTAGAAGATCTAAAAGGCTGATGACCAGGTTTAAAATCATTGGGAAGCAGCTGTTCCAACCGGTGCAGTTCCGAATTCTCCCGAGTGGTGCACGACTTTATACGAGTGAATAAAGTGACTGTGATTGGTCGATTATCAAGGGGGCGGGATTTTTGTGGTGGAAGGTTCGCAAGCAAGTTTGGTTGTGGCCGGTTTGTTGGAAGCATCCTGCTAACCAGTTAGCATCTTAGTGCTAGCAGGTTCCCAATGGGAAATTCCATTGGGACCAAGTAGCACTAAATTGGTGACTTAGAAACGACGCTGTCAAGGAACGCTATGGACAGCGGAAACATGCAAGAGGAGGAGAGTTTAGTGTCGGAGGTCGTGGATGAGTCTCCTCCGTCATCCATTTTTTATTTAGAGGAGGAAAGCGGGGACGAAGATGTTGTGGAAGAGGACGCCAGGGCGGCAGAAGCTTGGTTTGGTGTAGAAGGCTTCCAGCCGTACATGTTTGAGCCCTTGCCTCGCAACGCTGCCAGTTCTGTTAGCTCTACGCCTGCAGAAGACACAGACGTCCATCCCCGTGAACACTGGGACGCAACTCAATGGGAAAGGAAAGGATTCTGGTTTCAACCGTTGCGTATATTAGCTGCGACATGTGAATCAAGATGCTATGACCGAAAAAATGCGATTGACAGATGACTGTTGATATATGATTGGCTGAATTTAGGTGTTCAGGCTGACGTAGAACTAACTGGCCTGCAGAAGATAACGAAAAAGACACAGATTTTATGACAGGATTATTTTTTTTATTTTTTTAAATAGTCGTCTGATAAAGAGTACATTTATATACATGTTTAAGCCAGAATGATTTGACATTTAAGTATGACTTCCCTACGACTTTAAAGTCAGTTAAATTTTAGAGCCACTGATATTAAGCAAAACAATCCAGAGGGCCAAAATGAAACTCCCAATTTATTCACATTAGTGTAAAACAATCATTTACATTTAACAAAAACGCCTAAAGAGGAAAGAAGTTTTCCACAGTGCTGATTTAAGTTTTCCCATGAAAACGAAAAAAGTGATTTTTTTATCAACCAAGTTTATCGTTGTTTGGTAATAAAACCCTGAAGAAGTCTAAACAGTGAGTGCAAATGTCTGCTTAGCTCTGAGCTTTTTCCTCCTCGTTAGCAAAGTTACAAAGTTAACAATAAAATAACAAAGCAAGAAGCGGCTGAGGCCAAAGATTCATCAACAACTTGATAAAAAAAAGGGACAAAAGATTTCTTTGATGAAAGAGTAGAAAACAAAGAAACAGGTTTTAAGTTTCTAAAGAAGCAAAGAAAGCCGGACATCTATCAACACTTTAGTCAAATGTTCTTCTGCAAAAAGTGAAGCTTTTACTGATCTAATTGCTAATCAGCATAGATTTCCTATGAGCTGCAGAAAACATGGACTGTGGTCAGACGGATCAGAAACCGACACGAAGGAGGGAAGATAAACAGAAGCGTTCAGACTGAGGTCAGCAACGAACTCCTGAGGTCAGAGATGTTAGAGAAACAAACTCATCTTTTCCAGGGAGAAAGACGTTTCAAAGGTGAGACAGAAGAGGCTAAACACTCCAACGCAAAACTGATACGGAGGAAACTGAACTGATGAGGTCACAGGACTCTGGATAGACAATAATAGCTCTATATCATCTAAGCTGAAACAATTCTTCAGATTAATCCATTATTGAAATAATCATCAACTAATTCAGTAATCGACTAATCACTAACTTTATTATAGAGACTCTAAAACAAGCCTTTAGATGATAGAGGGACCTGCTTAGAGCAGGATTTAAAGGAAAATTGTAAAAAGAAATATATAAACATTTTGCATTTTGATCAGTCAGTATGCTCTATCAAGAAATCCTGAAGTAGAAAAGTTTGAGTTTCACCTATTTTAATTTTGTAAAAAGTCTTCAAGGAACCTTTTGCTTTGTGATTATTGAAGCTATAGAGGACGATCCTTTAGGGCTGGGCGATAATTCAATAACGCTATATATATCGATCGATAGACGTGTGGCGCAATAGAAAAAAAGAGGGTTGATAAAAGTTCGATAAAAAAGAAACGCAGTTTTCCTTCCTTCTCATTGTAGCCTAGCATGTAGGTTTATGCTAGTCACTGCTTCCTCCCAACCAATCGCAATCGCGGACCCAGGCACGCCGTCACCAAGCGCCGCCCTCTCAAACCACAACACAGAGCACATGAAGATGTCGCAGCAAGGAGAGGCGGAGGAAATTGTTCCAAAGAAGGTTTTTTGTAGTTCGGCAGTCTGGCAGTATTTCGGTCATGGCAAGTCGGACCAAAAACAAACCACAGTCATCTGTAAAATGTGTCGGGAACCAGTGAAAACCAAGTCTGATAACACAACCAACTTTTTTTTTTTTTTTTATCATCTCAGCCGCTCACACCCGCAGGAGTACGAGCTGTGTAGGCCCCGACGCGGCTCTCCTCCGAGGAATCTTCGGGAAAATATATATATTAAGTTCTGGGCAGTTTCCCACGTAGTTCTAACAATTGAGAGAAAAATGCTGAGGGGCCAGAAACTTCAAAGTAATAACTCAGGTTAAAGCAGGAAACGGGGGCGGCGGTGGAGTTTAATAACATAACCCAGGTCTCTTACGTTATTTTTCTTTAAAACAATTCTGTTGTGGTTAAAAAAGTTGGTTAAATAAAGATTTAATTCGAAGTCTGTGTTTGTGTTTTTTATTAAAATTAAATCATTTAGCAATATTATAAAAAGTCCAGGCAGAGCTGCACATAAAATATGGTTTCAAATCTTTTCAATAATTATCGATATCGATCAATATGCATTTTTTTTATCGATATGCTTTTTTTCTATATCGCCCAGCCCTACGATCTTTTATTTCTGGGTGGATCATCTAAATTAGTGGTCATCCTAACTGGTGATATGTTTACATAAGGTCGTCCTATGTGCTCGTCCCGTTAGCGAACTCATTCTGTGCAATTTCAGGCATATATCTGTGATGAGCTACGGTTTCAGACAGTCATTGAAGCTCACCTTTCTCCCCGCGATTCTTTTAAAATGGCCGAGGGCTGGAAGAGAAAAAGGGTCTATGAAGTGTATGAGAGGAAAAGAAAGGCCTCGGAAGAGGCGGAAATATCCCAGAATGCTTTTTACTCTCAAAGCATTATGCTATATTTGTTGTCCCACCGGCTCGCTGTCACTAGACAGGGACTAATAAAGATAGCGCAGGCACCGCGGAGTGGAGGAGGAGTTATGTGACCAACGGGGAGTAAAGGGCTGGTTATCCTCCCCCAGCAGAGTGTTTCAGTTAGCTTGTCGCAGGTATAAAATAGATATTTTAGATTAATGCCCAATATTGAAGCGTGGTCCGCGCTATGTTATTCCACGCCACAACGCAAGAGGGGCAATCAGGAACTAGCTGTGGGTCTAGATACGGCCGAGGCGGTGAGGAAGTAGGGGCAAGTTTGTGCGACAATGGAGGGACATGAGGGCCAAAAAGAGCAGGGATCCAGGTGGAAAAAAGTGTCACGAGTCGTTTTCCACAATGGTGGCCATACAAACAAAACAAGCCGGTAAGAACCCAAACAGGAAATACGCATAGTGTAGAGCGGATGTAGATTTGACCAATCAGAGGCCTCCTGTCTGCAGGTCACTAACATTTTTGGAGAGGTGCAGCAGAGTGTCTGTGGAAGGGGTGGGGCATATCTGCAGACGACCTGGTTTCTGAGTATAAACCAGCCCTAAAAAGCAGTGATCATCTGTCCAAACGGTCAGTTAACTGAGTTTAATATAAAGTCCACTATATAGTCCCCGCTCTATATAGTGATAGAGGGATTTAGGGGTTATAAGCTTATATAAGCAAGGAGAACAGCAACTTTTAAACAGAGTGTGCATCAGGAGAAACTTGCTTCTTTTTTTTTTTAGAGTGGAGAGGGCGGGTCTTTTAAAGCAATTCTAGAAAATTCTCCTTTAATCGACTTATTGAAAAAACAAAGAAATAAGAGTCATTTAATTTACACTCTAAGCTCTTTTAAACTTTTATTCTTATTCCTTTTTCTCAGAGCCGTCCTATGGGACAGAACCACCCAGGATGTTCCAGAATCTGCTCCTAACTTAGGCTAACGTAGATCATTGGTGCTAGTTTGCATCGGTTACCCAGGTCCAGTCCCACGGTGCTGCTCAGTCGGCTGGGGGGGTGACTCCTGCCAGGGATGCTGTGTGTGCTCCTGGACATGGGGATCTGCAGCGTCAGGTTGCTGGCCGATGATGGCTTCTGCCTCACCAGAGCGTTAGTGGGATACAGGAACTGGGCGTAGGACACAGACTGAGAGAGAGAGAGAGAGAGTGAGGGGGCAGCAGAGGGACGGATACCTCTGGGTGGGAACCAGCAGAGACACCTACCCTCCCATAAGAGTCCAGCTGGAAGCCCTCAAGCCCCGGCAGCATCTCCAGGGTGGTGGAAATGTTCCCAGAAGAGTGTCTCCTCCTGGTGTGGTTTAATGTGGGGTCACTGAACAGAGACAGGAGGGGATCACTGGGCTGACAGAAAAATAAACAACATTTCTAAGACGTCCAGACTCCGATTTATGGTGAGTCTGCAGAATATAAACTGGAAAAAAGCAGCTTTGATTTCATTTTAGTATAAAAGCTGCAGGTGAAGCACAAGTGAAATAAAACCTGGACCTTATCGGTCACAGTCAGCTAAATTAAACTTCATTAAAGCTGTTTAATCATCTGACTTTGAGCTACTCTGCAAAGACTAACAGGCAAACAATTCACTGAAAAGCTGGTGGAGAAATTCCTTAAAGACCTGCAGCAGAGGGCGGCTCTATAAAACCAAAATGTTTGTAATCTTTACTATTTTTTATCTGTGAAAACAAAAAAAAAACTGTTGCATTTGAAAAATATACTTTAACCAGTAGGGGGAGCTAGACCAGTAACTTCCAGGCTTAGCTCCCATGAACCAACCGTTATGGTGCCGTAATGATGGTAAACACCAAAAGCAAAATGAACATTGCAATATGAACGCCCACTCATGTTTTCACTTCCACTGACCTGAGCTGCTGAGATGAGGTAAACTTTGACCTTTCAACATGGCAGAGAGCAGCGAAACGATCATGTGTGGTTAAAACTGCATCGTTAAATGTTTCTCTCCTGTTGTGTTTGTAGACTAAACCTTCTTATCACCATGTAAGCTTTGGTTGTTTTCGAAATATCCGTTAAAGGAGAATTCCGGTTTTTTAAAGTGTAAAAAACCGGAATTCTCCTTTAATGTTTGATTTTATCGGCTCGTTGGCCGACGCATTTGATGCATCCTCTTCTCATAGCAGATGAACTAGGAGGTTTATACTGTCCTTCCTAATGCTGTGTTCACACCGGACGCAGCTGGCGCGGCAGGAGCAGTGAGTTTACATGCAAAGTCAATGGTTGACGCGCGTCAAGGCGCAGCAAAAGGTCCCGCAGCGCGTTTTGAGCAGCTGAAGCAGCTCGTCGGGAGCATTTGATGCGTGCGAAGCGCCGCCAACGCGTTGCTGCTCGAGATGGAAAAATGCAACTTTTGCTGCTCGACGCGCCGCGTCAACCAATCAGAGACGCTGATCTGGGAGCTGGCAGAGAGACAGACACATCGCTGATGATACAGAGCGCTGTGATCACTCCTCTGAAACAGTTTATTGACGCCTAAATTAACTTAAAATGCTGAAACCTGCCGACAGAATATGTTCGCTTTTATTATCCTGCTGCCTGCAGTTTAGATTATTTAGATGAAAAACACCTACCAGCCACCTGCTGTGAACCGCGAGGAGGCGACCGGGCCAGAGGCTGCTGTTGAAGGGGATTCTACTGACAGTAAACCGCTGGTATGTGGGGGTCTGAGCGGCTCCGACAGAAATAATATTGGAAGGCAGGATGATAATTTGGATGAACTGACTGCAATGATTAAGTTTTCAGGTGGATTTTCTCACTTAAAAACATATTAAAACTACTTTATTCCCACTGATCGCAGCAAATATAGCTGCAAGGCAGAGAAAGGATAGTGAAGCTCCGCCCAACGTGCGTCAGACCCACAGCCAGAGCAGCAAAGTCAGAACTAAACTGGTACAAGCAGCAAAAATTTCGCTATTCCTGCTGCGTACGGTGTGAACACAGCATAAGGCTTAACGATTTTGCAAAAAACCTAAATTGCGATTATATTTAATCAGTATTGCAGTTTTATTTCAATTTTTCTTTGCACAAACCGCAAGCTGGTAGATGTGTCGCCACAGGCTTTCAGTTTTTGAAAGCTTGTTTGAACAGAGTCCATTATTGCAGGACTTTAAACATTTGTGCAAAAAAGTTTTTATTTCTACTTACAGCTACAACTCTCTCTACCTTTCTGTGCGATGACAAACCCACTTTAAGCCTTTTACTGCCACCTAATGTAGTGAGAAATGTAGCATCTTACTCTTGAAAAATATAGTGTGATTTGCGTTTTTTTAAATTGCGATTATATTGCCCAGCCTTAGTCCTTCCCCAGCAGCAGGTCGGGATCGTTTTTGGATACATATTTCCCCTTCTCTATCACAACAAAAGCACACATGTGCTGGAAATATCCACTTTAAAAAAGGAAACTATCATCTTTACCACATGAAGTCAGAATTATCGCTGCTTCAAAATGTCAATCTATGTTCTGGAACCTGATAGTTCATCTCAAATGAAGCTAAAACTTGGATCAAAAGCTATGCAGCATTACTTTAATAATAGTCAGAAAAAGGCCTGAATACTTTAATTAGCCGAGGACTAAAAATAAACCGCCTTTAGCTCAATAGTTTAACATGTTTCCTTATATAGATCAGTCGATCTAGATACGCTGGTTGCTGAAAGGTCACAGAAACCACACAGCTGAAACCTTTCAGTTCCAGATCACACATGTTAGTGAAATGTGAGGTTTCAGCTCATTTTCTCTGTGGATGAAACCAAGAAAACTAAAAAAAAACAAAAAGTTCTCATCATGGTTTTACACAGAAGTGAGAGGAAACTGGTTACATGTGATGAAAATGCTACAATTAGGAGGAGTTCTACTTTACAAAACATTTTACTTTTACTTTAGTAATATTCTTGCAATTTTATCCCTGCTTTATTTTGAGTAGTTTTATGGTTCCTCCATCCAGCATCAGGAACTGGAACTATTGGAGATCAGCTGCAAAAACAGTAAAGAGTAAATAATGTAGCTGGAAGCTCTTAATTTTTACATCCATGCATAACCTGCATTATTCGGATGTTACAAACTAACATTTACTGAGTACTTGAATATATGTTTTACCAAGTATGGCCAATAGAGGGCGCTAGGGAGCCATTCCACCCACCCAATAACCCTGATTAAGACATTAAAAATATTTATATATTTTGTTATAATTTGATTTTAAATTAATCAAATCAAAATATCTTGAAATATATTGATATATAGTTTTTAGATGTGCAGGGTAAATATTTAATCTTTAATGACTAGTAAAACGTCGTTTCATTTTTCGTCGGATTGGTGACGTATTTCCGCTCTAGGATGCAAAAAATCTTTGCCCGTTGACTCTCGTTAAAAGATATTCATGCGTAGTAGCAGGGTGCAGCTAAGGTGCGAAGAAATGGTGCAAGAAACATCTTTTTCCAGGACCTGTTTTAGCTCCAAGGCTTGGCTAACTGCATGCAGCGAGGCTAAAGCTTTATTCTGTTTTCCCTGCCTCCTTTTTCAAACTTCAGGATCTGATCCAGCATGGATAAAGACAGCTAGGACTGATTTAAAGCACTTTATAGAAAAGGCAAAGAAAAATGAACAATCTGGAATTCACATAATAGAATATAGTCTACTTTTTCTAAATGTGTGTTAATTTCTATAGTTGCTCTTAAATAAACACATATTAGCTTCTAATTTATTAAACTGGTCCACTTTTTTTTTAAGCTTTGTAACCAAATATTGGACCATGCAGAACACAGATTTACCTTCACAAAGCCTCAGAAGGGCAAGATTTATGTACAAAAAAAAATAAAATAAAAATACAAAAAAAACAACTGTACATGATTTTATGTTTGTGTTTTTATAAAGGGGTTTTATAATGTTTTTGGTAGTGGTTTGGTACGTTTGACTGGTTTTTGGTATATGTCTATTTTGAATTTATAGCCCCTGCTACAGAAAACTCCACCAGCTGCCAATAATTTTAACTATCATTTGTTGGATATTGGAACTACTTTTTACTTTTGCTTGAGTAAAAAATGCTAAAGTAGCTCTACTGTTAATATGTTCATATAAGCCTACATGTTTGTGATGTTTTAGGATCAAACTGAGGAGCTTTTGTTCCAAAATGAGGACATTTTGCTGTTTCTCACTTCCTTTTTGCCGTGTGAATTAGGTTTAGGTTAATATTTGGGTTAAAGAAACCTCCTGAAAGCAGTAATTATATTACAACCAAAAATGTATTTCAATATAATCCATTTGTATTTACATATATTGTACCTTTTTATACATTTCGCTGATTTACAATTTATTTAAAATGTGCACTAAAGGTTTTCTTGGCTAAATTTTCAATGTTAGTTTATTTAGAAATGATAATTTAATTGAAAGAATTAATTTTTAGTTAAGTGAGAAAACTGATCAATAACTGCAGCCCTAATTGAAAGCGGCTATAAATGAATAGAAGTCGATGGAAGTTAGAAGTGACACATGATGACATCAGGCAGCAGATTGTGACCTGAAAGAAGGACTCTAAGGAAAAACAGATCAGCTGTTTTCATATCAGCTCCTCTACAGTCAGTGTTCATCGGTGTAAAAACTGTGCGGTATCTCTGAGGATGTTTATCTGCGATTCTGCCTGCGTGTTTCCGTTAGTTATCAGAGAAATCCGAGGTCAAGGAATTTCTGTCTTCATGTCAGCCTCCCAAACTGCTTCATCTCCCATTTTCCTTTGTCTCCAAAGAGGAAGTGACATCTTCCAGTTTATCTACCCCCATGGTCTGCTTTTCTTTCTCCTCTTAAAACTTGTATTTGATTCTGCTGAGGTTAAATCTAAACCTTTAGGTGTTAGTTACCTGAGGTAGAAGCTCTCTCCGTACGGCAGGACAGAGAAGGCGGCACACAGAGACCTCTTCGCACAGATCAGCACGATTCTGAAAAGCAAACAAACATCAGTGACAGTGTTAACATCTATGCACTCAAATCTGTTTCTAAAAGCAGGATCAGTGTTCTGCTGCGCCACGGCGACAGAATCTGAGAGGAGCGGCAGACGCCGTTACCTCAAACACATTCAGACGATCTGCTGCTTTGACTCAGATCAGAAACTCTCAGCTGATTTCTGTCATTTCTGGTCATTTTCACACATTCAGTTCAGACTGTCCCCATGTTTTAACCATTTGTAAAATGTATGGTGAGAATTTTACTTCTGTTTTATTGGGAGAGATGTTAGAACTGTAAAGTGTTTGATAATGAGATACCTGCTGTAAGAAATTAACAGAAATTAGCCTCTGGCTACAATCTATCATTAAATAAATAAATACATGAAATATCAATTAGAATAAAATAGGGATGGAACGGTTTATGAAAACCGTCCGAACCGTTCGGTTCGACTGTCTCGGTTCGGTTTACGTGTGTTGCGTTCGGTTCATGCGCTGCTCCTTTTTCTCATAGGCGAAGCGTTTACACTCCAGAGCAGAAGGTGGCGGTACTGCGACCAAAGCCAACCACCAGTAGTAAACAAGAAGAAGAAGAAGCGAAGCAGCGTAGCCGGGTGTAGCAGAAAAAAATCAGTTGTTGTGGAGAATTGTGTGGGTATGGCGAGTGGGAAAGAACAGGAGTTGGAAGACGCGCCAGCAGCACTTTATAGGTCTGCTGTATGGGACCACTTTGCATTTAGAGTGACCTACGATGACGGAGGAAAGAAAGTGGTGGATTAAAACAGTGTGCTAGCATTGTGCAACACGTTTTGTTTATGCTAACAGCAACACGACCAACATGTCAGGCTAACAATCAACATATACCGAACCAAAAACCGTGAACCTAAACAAACCGTGGATTTTGTGAACCGTTCCACCCCTAGAATAAAATTAGGGATGCACGATATAATCGGCCCCCTATCGGTATCGGCCTTAAAACTGAATATCGGACATCGGCCACCCCACCGATATTTAACCCGATTTTTGATCAGCTTCTGAGTTTCTAAAGTCTAAAAAAAATACTACTTCTTCTTCTTCCTCAAAAACTTATTTTTTACAGACTTAAAAACTTCTAAAGACGAGGGAAAAAATATTGATACATTAAAATATCACAATATCTTCATATGCTGAAATATTGCCATTTAAAAACACCATATCAATCACTTTTACTAATGAAATATTGCTATATGTCATCGTTATGCTACGAAATCCCCCGAAAATTCACGAAATTTTGCCATATTTTTATATGTTGATATATTGACGCGGTATCGATCTATTTTACTAACAAAATCTCACAAGAATTTGCAAAATCTCACGAGAGTTTGTAACAGAACGATGAAATTTCACGAGATTTTGAAAGTAAAGTAGATCGATACCGCGTTTTTAAAAATCTATTTGATATCAGCATATGAAAATATATTTGAGTATATTATTTTTCAAAGTGTCAGACATGGATAACAAAACTGCTATTTTCAATGGCTACTTATTTTGTCCAGAGGTGTCAAGTAACGAAGTACAAATACTTCATTACTGTACTTAAGTACACTTTTTAGGTATCTATACTTTACTCCATTACTTATTTTTCTTCATACTTCTGACTTCTACTTATTACATTTTCACACGAGTATCTGTACTTTCTATTCCTTACATTTTTAAAACAACCGTTACTCGTTACTTTTGTCTTCGGTTTAATGCAGAGGTCACGGATTAGTGGACCGCCATCCGGTGTTATGCGGAAAAGTGCCTCACCTCGCTCTGTACAACCACATATCAACGAGGGAAACGGATTAAACTATGACCAATTTAGCTACTTGTTGTTTTATTAATGATATAAAAACGTTTAAATATTCCTCTCGTGGGGAAAACATTTGTAGTTATTTAGAAGATTAATTAAAAATATATATGGGTGTTATGAACAACATTAAATCCAAAGATTTTGTCCGAGGTACGGCTGATTTATTTGTTGTAGTCTCTTGTTTTTCACACACAACAATAAACAGTGATGCCGCCGTGACAGCACAGCGTTCACAGACCAGTGTGATGCATTCGCGAGCGTCAGATAGCTATGGTGCATTCAGGAGCATGGGACATTTCATATTTTCAAGGAAAGATACATAAACGGAAAATAACTTAACTAATACAAAAATCTCTTTATTCAGAAACAGTGTGGGCTTTTTTTTTTATAATACTGAATGCTCTATAATTGTATTTCTGTTTTTTTTTATGATGCACATCTGCTAGTTTTTTATTCTAAAAAAATCTGTAATATTAGCAGCAAATTATCAAAGTTTTTCAAAAGCCAGTTTAGAAGCTCCAAATGAGGCATCAGATCAGACAGCGACAATTACGCTGTTATTGTTTTACAGGTAGAATTTGCATTTGCTGACCCTTGACCTTTAACTACTGATGGATGTATAGGAATACAGTCATACAGGTGTGAACTCCTCTGAGATAACACAGGATGCAATTTTTGGCAATTTGTTTTTTTTTTTTCAATTTAAAAATTTCATGTATAACATTAATGCATAAATACCTCATTTTGTTTCAGTGTTAAATTCTGTTTAAGGTAACAGATCATTAAAAATGTCTCCAGACCTTTACTGGTTGATGATTTTCTTTATTCAGACCCACTGATTTTTAATTGGTTTCCCCTGGTTTAATGTTTGTAAATATTTATTTCCCGTCATGTTCTCCATCCAATGCAGATCATTGGCTCCATCCACTTCTAGTGTGATTGGATGAGTCATAGAACGCAAACACTCATTGGTTAGCTAAAGGAAATCATCAGAAGCAAGCAGGTGTTCTTCAAACTGCTAACGTGAATTGTCTATGCCATGCTACGAAGATGTTGAAATGTCTGAAAGGTCGGACACAGGCGAGAGCGTATCGAGAGATGGAGACCAACAAGACCTCCCTCATCCTTGGCCCTATCTCAGAGAATTTATAGAAATAGTCGAAAAATTGAGCTTTCAGTTCATATAGCGGCATCTGGCAGATTTTTTAAAGGTTACTTTATACTTTTATACTTCAGGTAGTTTTTGGAGCACATACTTTTTCACTTTTACTCGAGTAAAGAGGTCAAGTTGATACTTCAACTTTTACCAGAGTGTTTTTAAACTGCAGTATCTATACTTCTACTTAAGTTACAAATGTGTGTACTTTTGACACCACTGATTTTGTCCAGCTTTAACATCGGTATCGATATCGGTTATCGGCTACATGAGTTTTAAAATATCAGCATATCGGATATCGGGCAAAATCCCAATATCGTGCATCCCTAAATAAAATGTGTGGTACAGTTTTACGACATTAAAATACGTGCCATTTTTGGCTTTGAAAATCCAATAAGTCTTATGAAATCTGCTGCGAACCATCAGAGGAATCCGATTGAGCTCAAGTATCTGTTATGTTATAAAATCCACTCACATTCAGAATAAAAACTTCCGAAAGTTCTTTAAATATGAAATAATTATATACTTACAATAAATGATAAGTGTTTTTAATGAATGATAATTTTAATTTACATGTGCTTTACTGGAGGCATCCATGTTTGTCAAAGAACAGTCCCACGTGGTTTTTAGATCTACAGAGTGAGCAGGTAGATCGCATCAGAGCGTCGAGTCGCACAGTGTGAGAAGATACATCATGATCTGTGAACTTTTAAACCTGGTGGTTTCGTCTTAAAGTGTGAACTGTAGCTGCGTGCGACGACTGAATAAATCGCACAGTGTTGACCCGGCAGTATCAGACAACAGGCTTGCAAGTGTGCAAGAGCGCCACTTACTGGCCAGGGGGATTTAAACTTGTATTTATAACCTTCAAAAATGTGCTAAAAGGTTTTTTTTTTTTTTTTTTATGTTCATTTTTTTAGGAATATGCTTTTCTTATTTCTTTCCATTTGACTTCCTAATGTTTCATCTGGAGCCTGACTGCATGAGTGCGTGTTTCCAAAGCAGCTCCTCCAGGGGTCAAACCCCCCGAGGACCATGGCTCTCATGTTTACGCTGCATCACTGAGGCTCACAATTAAGACAAGTGTGTGAAAACACACACATGCTAAACCGTTTTTAATAACAGTCCTCTGTCTAACTTCTTAATGCCTGACCTTGTGTTTTCCCTGAAACGGAGGCCAGTGTTGGAACGCAGCAGCGATGCAAACAAGGCTGAGGACGGGCGCCAAATTACAACCAGCCAGTTTAAAAGTGATAAAACGAAGCAGATGCTAATCTAAAACTCTGAAGTTAATCAGAAAGCTGGCAGAAACAGCAGCCAATCTGCTAAAGCGGTTACATAAACTGGATTTAACAATATGCACAAATGAGAGATTTAAAGAAACCTTGGATGGCTTTATGAGGGCAGCAATAATATTGGCTTTATGGATGAGAGGCTTAACAATAACCAAAATAAAAGAGGTCAGGATGGCTTTTGTTTTGAAACAGATTTCTTTTTCTTCTCATGGTGGGCCTCTGACACCGATCCTGGTGATCAGTGGGAAAGTGGAGCACAGGAAGTCACCAGGGAGCGGAGAGGAAACAGCAGAGTCATCACAAGGCCGCCGCTGGAAACAGAGCTCAGCTAGAGATCCATGATCATCCAGTTTCATAACAATCTGAGGCTCCATAATCGTCTACTGAACAAACCAAATGGTCACAGTGAGATCTGAACTGGAGATCTATAGACACGGCAGTAAATGGTTAAAATAACACCTTCAAATTAATTTAAAGTGCTTTTCTGAACTATTCTGGGAGATTAAAGTTAAATGTAAAAAAAAAATCCTGTCATAAAATCTGTTTTAATATTCTGTTATCTTCTGCAGGCCAGTTAGTTCTACGTCAGCCTGAACACCTAAATTCGGCCAATCATATATCAACAGTCATCTGTCAATCAAATTTTTTCAGTCATAGCATCTTGATTCATATGTTGCAGCTAATATACGCAACGGTTGAAATCAGAATCCTTTCCTTTCCCATTGAGTTGCGTCCCAGTGTTCACGGGGATAGACGTCTGTGTCTTCGGCAGGCGTAGAGCTAACAGAACTGGCAGCGTTGCGAGGCAAGGGCTTTAAACATGTACGGCTGGAAGCCTTCTACACCAAACCAAGCTTCTGCCGCCCTGGCGTCCTCTTCCACAACATCTTCGTCCCCGCTTTCCTCATCTAAATAAAAAATGGATGACGGAGGAGACTCATCCACGACCTCCGACACTAAACTCTCCTCCATGTTTCCTCTGTCCATAGCGTTCTTTGACAGCGTCGTTTCTAAGTCACCAATTTAGTGCTACTTGGTCCCAATGGAATTTCCCATTGGGAACCTACTAGCACTAAGTTGCTAACTGGTTAGCAAGATGCTTCCCACAAACCGGCCACAACCAAACTTGCTTGCGAACTTTCTGCAACACCACAATCCTGCCCCCTTGATAAATGTCCAATCACATTCACTTTATTCACTCGTGTAAAGTCGTGCACCACTCGGGAGAATTCGGGAATGCAACGGTTGGAACGGCCGCTTCCCTACGACTTTAAAACAACATAACAACTGATAAGAAACTAATTAATCGATACAATATAAAAACAGATAAAAAACAATGTATTTTGGCATTGAGTTATGCTGCATAAGCTGGTGAAGGTGAAGATGTTGATGTTTAGCTTAGCTTTAACCCTTATTAGGGTAAGTTAGCGTTTTTGATCGTTCGCATACTCCTTACTAAAGGATTCCCCCCGTCCCTCAGTGAGATCTAGATGCACAAGATCTATATCCAGCCATTCAGCAAAGATACTGCTACATGAGCGTACATTTTGACATTTGACCAAATAAATTAGCACTTGAATGATATATTGCCTTCTGTAAATTAAATTGAAAAAAAGAGTTAAGTTACGAAAAATAGGTAGAAAGCTAATTAAAAGGTTTTTAAGTGAATAAACCTAGTTAATAATTATATTTAGGTTTAAAAACTAAAAAAATTTAAGTGCTAGTATCAGCATTAATGCCTCTGAGGTTAAGTTGTTCTTTCTCTCTCTGAGTGTTTTTTATGAATTTCTTATAGGAGCATTTTTGTTATTTTTCTTTATATATATTCGTGTAAGATGGCATTAAAATTTGCCATCAAAATATCCATATTTTTTGAATGTTACTAAGGTAATAAGGTCTTGTCCTGGATTCCAGTAACATTTCTTGCTTGAAATTTTGATTTTCAAAGAATACCACTGAGTGCCCTATAAAGGGTTAAAAACCTCAACTCAGAGAATTTTCCCATAAAGAGAGGGTGGCTAAGAACGGAAAAAAACATGTTTCCTTGGAGATTTCCTTGTATCCTTAGGAACTTTAAGAACATCCTGAGATCAAGGAGCATGGGATGCGATGCACTCAACGTCTTCTGCTTATCAGGGACCGGGTCGCGGGGGCAGCCGTCCCTGCAGAGACTCCCAGGGGCATTCCTGAGGCTTTCCCAGGCCAGCCCCACAGACATGGTCCCTCCATGGTGTCCTGGGTTTGTCCCTGGGCCTTTTCATGGTGGAACGTTCCTTAAACACTCAGAGGGAGTCCAGAGACCACTGACTCCTTTCCATGTGGAGGAGAAACGGCTCAATACCGAACCTTTCCAGATGACTGAGCTCCTCACCTCATCTGTAACGGAGAGCCCAGCCACTCTGAGGAGAAAGCTCATTTCTCAGCCTGCATCCTGGATCCTCATGAGTATTGGTTAGGATAGGAACGTAGATCAACCGCTAAATCTATATTATCTTCATTGAGGATCAGGAAATTATTAGATAACTGGACCGTAAAGGAAAAGCCTGCTCAGATTCAGAACTCAAACTTCTAAAAGTCCTTTAAATATGAAGTTATTCCATACTGTTCAATAAATGATAAGTGTTTTTAATTAAGAGTACTTTTCATTTCAATGTCAGGGCTCGATGTTAACCATCGCCCGATCGCCCGGGGTAAGTAGTTTTTATTGTCGGGAGAGCACAAATTTCATTGCATTTGCCCGCCGGGCAAGTGCAATGATCGCCAAAAAAAAAAAAATGTATCACTCAAAATTACTTTAAGATCACCGACATTGGATGAAAATGACCCACAAGCGTTGCCGGCGCCATTTTTGTTGTTTTGTACACATTCCCGTGTGATTTGAAAAAGCCGGTGATTTCCGCCAGATAGCGTGATTTTTGTCCACCTAGCGGTAATTTTGATGTAGTTACCAAAATGACAAACAAGCTAGAAAGCGCTATCATATGGCAGTCTTCTGTACAGTGATGCAGGTCATACATTAAAAAATGTTCATAAAATTTTTTTCTCTTAGACATTGGAGAGGTGCGTTTAAATGTTATAGAGCTAAACATGTTAGATTGGAGACCTGTTATGTTATTATTATTGTCTTGTTGCTGCATTTATTTTGTCAGGGAAAACTAATCCTGATTCAGTTAAAAGTCAGGGAATTCTGAAATGATGTCAGACTGTGGAAACCCTGAATAAAATAACTCTGTATAATGATTCTCTAGAAAAGTCACATTATATTAATAGTATTATCTTGTATAAACATACCGTGACTCTAAAATAAAAGTTATTGATTTATGACATTGACTTCTGTCTTGTGATTTATCTTAAGTTTTTAACCTGTCAAGTTTTTTTTAGATTTTTAACATTACAATTTATATTTTTCCAAGCACACAACAGTTTAAAGCAAAGTTTAGTTTGAAAAGAATGTGCAGGAAGGATTGAAAAGCATGTTAACACGGTAATGTAGGCTTGAGTTCATTATCTGACGCATGCAGATACACACCAGGAACCTGGAAACTTAAAAAATACTGAATTACAAAAAACATTTAAAAAACAAACATGTTTCATTGATATCTATACAAAAATGAATATTAGGAACTATATTTATCAAACATTATACTGGGCAGGTAAAAATTGTTTCTGGGCAAATGAAATGTGAAAGTAAAAATCCTTAACGTCAACCCCTGAATGTGCTTTACTGGAGGCATCCATGTTTGTCAAAGAACACTACTGCCACCCACTGGTTAGTGACGTCACGGTGCGGTATCGGCTGTTGATCAAGCCCCAGTGCTGTATCTGGTGTTTGTCACAACGCGCTATTATCCAAGTCATCTTGAAAACATTCTTCTTCCAAATGTTGGCTACATATTACCGGTTTTTTCACCGGCCAGAAGTTCGATGGTAAATCCTTTTCTAAAGTGTTTTTTTTTAATGTTTTTTGTTGTTGGCATTCATATAAATATGCTGATTTGATACCATAGTATACATTCGATTGGTTTTTGATATACGTCTATTTTGAATGTATAGCCCCCCCTGGGTGGGGGGGCTATACAAAAGGTGACTGTTGTAAAAACAGGTCCTGCTGACACGGATCAGCTGAGCTGGTGTATCTGAGGAGGAGAGGAAAACTTTTAACTGTTTTATTCCACCTAAGTCTCTGGTGATTCCAAAAAAGTAAAAAAAAACAATCCACTGGACTTTGTTTCCAAGTTTGAAGACGTTTCTCTTCCCATCCAGGAAGATTTTTCAATTCCAAATGTCAGAAATAGTGTTGAGTTCAAGGCTTTATAGCAGAACTCATGGATTAGTTGACCAGAATTACTGCATGTTGTCTGATGACAGTGTCTATCTTAACTTGCGCCTCTTCTCCTGTTAATACGGTAAAGCCCTGGGGAGCGTCCGGCTCCAGGCTGCACGTGATCCAAATGAGCCAATGAGCTGTCAGTCTGGGTTGCTGCTGCTGCTGCTACTTTTAGACACAGCAGGCAAACCTGTGGCAAGCCGGGCGATGGGAAAGAAGGAGAAGACCATGAGAAAAAGAGAGCAGAGAAAGTGTGGACTGCTGGAAGAACTGCGGTGAACTGGTGAAAGAAAAGTGAAATGGCGTGCTCAAAGATGACCCTGCACATTTAGAGGATGTTTGGCTCAACCTGCTGCTGTGAAGCAGGATTCTCCACCATGAACAGAATCAACAATAAATCTGGATCCAGGCTCAAAATGAGCACCTTGATATGTGCTTGAGAATGGCTTAGTCTCTGGTTAAACTCAGGTTTAAAGCCTTGCAGGGCAGCCTAAAGCCCACTGCCAACATTAAGACAGGAAAGAGAAAAAAATAATAAAATAAAAAAACGGTCTGTTTAGGTGTTTGATGAATAAAATAATAATAAAAGACAATTAAAAACTAAAATCGGGAAATTGTCTATATACCAAACTGAATGATTGTAGTTCTCTACTTCAAAAACAATTTAGATTTTAAAATGGAAAAAACATTTGATTTCTTGAATTTTGTATTTAAAAAGTCAATGTATAACATGGATGTATAAACACCTGCATTTTATTTCAGTGTTAAATTCTGTTTAAAGGAACAGATTATAATTGAAAATGTGTCCAGGCCTTTGCTGGTTGATGATTTTCTTTATTCGGAGAATGCATATTTTTAATTGGTGACCTCTGCTTTATAAATTGGACCAAAAACAAAGCCTTGTTTTTTCTTAGAAAACATGCAAATTAAAACGGACGAACGGGTCCACCCCTTTGAATAGGGGACCCGTTCGTCTGTTTCATTTTGCATGTTTTCTAAACAAAAACAAAGCCTTGTTGGCTTACTGGATAAAACCTGGAACTCAACGCTATTCCTGACATTTTGAATTGAAAAATCTTCCTGGATGGAAGAGAAACGTCTTCAAACTTTGAAACAAAGTCCAGTGGATTGATTTTCTTTTACTTTTCGGAATGACTATAACCTGGATGACTGAGAATCTTCACCAGTAAGTTTAATGGTGCATCAGTGCAGATCTAACGCACTGTTTCTAAGTTGATAAAAGTAGTCTCCTCAGCAGACTCTTCCTGCTGAGGACACTGAGGTCTTTAGGAGTGCAGGGGGAACTCCTAAAGCCATCTTCTATTGAGCTGCCTGTTGGAGCAGTGGCTTATCTGTAGCTAAGAGAAAGCAGCTGGATCAGCTGATCAGGAAGGCCAGCTCTCTGATTGGATGCCCTCTGGACTCAGTGCAGGAGGTGGGAAACAAAATGATCCTAACTAAATGATCATCTCTGTTGGATAATGTCTCCCAACCCGTGCATGAAGCTGGTGCTGAACTGGACAGCTGCTTCAGTGACAGACTGCTGCACCTTAAATGCACCAGGGAGCGTTATCACAGATCCTTCCTCCCAGCAGCTGGAAGACTCTAGAACCACCACTGTTCCCAACGACCTCGATAAGATGTTCCATTCATGCTGATTTTTGCACAGTTTCTACCTCAGTCAGTTAAATAACCTGCTGCTGTCATTTTGCACATCTATGATGTTGCTGCTATTTTCAAATATCCAATACTGTAAAAATGTCCATAGCTGGATATTGGTTATTTATTCTCCAGGTGCACAGTTTTATATTGTGAAAACTAGGGGTGGAACGGTTCGGTTCTGTTCGCGGTTTCGCGTTCACGGTTTTCGGTTCGGTATATGTTGATTGTTAGCCTGACATGTTGGTCGTGTTGCTGTTAGCATAAACAAAACGTGTTGAACAATGCTTGCACACTGTTGCACTTTGATCCACAACTTTCTTTCCGCCGTCATCGTAGGTCACTCTAAATGCAAAGTGGTCCCATACAGCAGACCTATAAAATGCTGCTGGCGCGTCTTCCAACTCCTGTTCTTTCCCACTCGCCATACCCACACAATTCTCCACAACAACTGATTTTTTTCTGCTACACCCGGCTACGCTGCTTCGCTTCTTCTTCTTCTTGTTTACTACTGGTGGTTGGCTTTGGTCGCAGTACCGCCACCTTCTGCTCTGGAGTGTAAACGCTTCCTCTATGAGAAAAAGGAGCAGCGCATGAACCGAACGCAACACACGCGAACCGAACCGAGACAGTCGAACCGAACGGTTCGGACGGTTTTCATAAACCGTTCCATCCCTAGTTAAAACACTTTTAAAGTATTTTGTTGTTTATCTTTTAATTCTTCACTACACATATTTCTAAGGTCCATATTTGTGTGACCATTTTTTCTATAATCTTTTTGTTGCTGTAAACATCAAAATTCCCCCATTGTGGGAAAATAAAGGGATTTTTTATTTTATGTGAATCAGAGGCGATTGGTAAACTGCTCTTAAAAAGGGCTAAACATGCTCAGCAATACTGTGGGTGAAATGATACCCAGTAGGTATTAAGCAGCCCCATAGTATGCAGAAAAATCTAGCCTGAAATATTTCTCTTCTTTCATCAACTGAGGAATCAAAACAGCCTTAATCTCGTTTATCTTTAACTCTGATGCTCTTTAGAGGGAATCATGTGTTGATGAACCTGGAAAACTTCCTAAAACATGTAAAATCAACCGTGAAAGTTGGAGAAACGATCTGCACCTCAGGGTTGTTTTCTGAACCACATTAGGCTCTGATTTCATTAGATCCCATCGTTTGTGGGAGATTGATCCTGTTTGGATTACTTTGGCTCTTAGATATTCGCCAGACATTTAATCTGACTGATAAATAGAAAACTGTTTTAAATGTTGACCTTTTACTGGTGTTGATTACAAAGTGTTTAGATGGATGAAGGCTCTTTGGCACAAGCAGAGTTTAGCTCAGCACTGTTATTCAAATCAAACCCAAACTTTGCAGCATGTTTTATAATCCGTTCCTTCAGGTTTTCCTGATTAGATTTTTAGTTTTGACAAAAATCTTTAAATTTCTCTTCATATTTAATTCTTTTATGAATTTCCATCTGTATTTATTGGCACTATGTGGGCTGATATGAGACTCTAGTAGGATAATAAAAAAAAAAAAACTAATCTGGTTCAAAGCAGATGATTTAGATCCATTTCTAACATCGTTTACTCGCGGCATAGAAAGGCCTAGCAGCTCCTGGGTCCATGTAGCCGGTCCATTTTCAACGCATTTAGTCAATTTAAAGGAAAAGTAATATGTAGCCAACATTTGGAAGAAGAATGTTTTCAAGATGACTTGGATAATAGCGCGTTGTGACAAACACCAGATACAGCACTGGGACTTGATCAACAGCCGATACCGCACCGTGACGTCACTAACCAGTAGGTGGCAGTAGTGTTCTTTGACAAACATGGATGCCTCCAGTAAAGCACATTCACATGAAAATTACTCTAAATTAAAAAGACTAATCATTTATTGAACAGGATGGAATCATTTCATATTTAAAGCAGTTTCAGAATTTGAATTCTGAATATAACCAGACTTTTCCGGACTCTTTGTATTATTTCCAGCCGCTACGAACGGCAGCGGGAAATCCCGCACAGCCTGGACGTAGCAGAGAGTTTTCAGCTGGGATTTCCAGCGCTGCCTCCTGGTGGTATGCTGGAGGTCTGCCGCTCCAAACAAGAACTGCATATTTTAATGGGATCATAATCCTGATGAACTGATGAACAAGGGATGCTTGGAGGTCGACTTTCTCAACTGAAACCTGTTAAATCTATTTTTCCAACTCAAAGTAAATAAAGACTCCACAACGATTCCGAGAATTTTTCGATCAGGTCGACCTTCAGCCTGATGGTGCGTGATGTAATGTACAGGCGGTAACTAGGGGCGATCAGCCTCTAATGACCGCCTCCTGATCAGGAATCATAAGGTCGGGAGAAAATCAAACATGTTTGAAATTCAGTCGGCCGTCTTAAGGTGGTCGTGGGCAAATCGCTCAGTGGGCAAACAAGGATTCTTCTTCTTCTTCTTTCTATCAGATGAAAACACAGAAGCATGGCGGGGGTGCAAAATCCCTCCGCCGTCGGACTAAACTCGCCCCCACTTCCTCGCCGCCTCGGCCGTATCTAGACCCACAGCGTGTAACGCAGACCACGCTGCAATATTGAGCATAAATCAAAAATGTCTGTATCAAGCTCACTGCAACACACTGCTGTTTGTGTATAACCAGGAAGCGAGGTAGGAGGGCAAAATAGGTTTAGCGCCACCGCAGCACGGGAGGAGAATTACATCCAGGAGCAAATGGATAAAAATAGACCGGAGGAAAAAAAAACATGAATCGATTCTCTTGCTGACGTATCGATGCATCGGATCGTCGGCTGTTGGATCGATGCATCGATACAAAACGATTATTAGTTACACCCCTAGTAGCCACGTTTGCTCCGCCATGTCTTTGTCCAAATACGTCGTCTTCTTTTCTTTTAAGGGCTTTCAGCACAAACTTGCACAAATTGCCAAGGCAGCGCGTTTCACTCTAGTGAGCTTCATGTTCCTCTTCTACTCGTTTGGCTTCTGGATAGACGAGTCCCAGTAGCGCCATCTCACTGCGGAGCTGAGACCCACCTGGTTTTTAGACGTACATTGTGAGCAGGTAGATTGCATCAGAGCGTCGGGTCGCACAGTGTGAGAACAAACATCCCTGCGGTTTCGTTGTACAGTTTAAGCTGTATCTGCGTCCAACAACTGAAAAAAATCATACAGTGTATGCCCTGCTTAACATCATCAGGACGTACACCCAGTGTTTATAACCTTATTTTTTATATAAGGTGACTATAATCTGTTAGGATCTTCTGATCAAATACATATAAAATCTTAATTAATCAGTTGATGAATGCAGAACTTTCAGAGTCTGACTGAAGATTCCTCCGTCCACTAAAACCAAACAGCTGTGACTTACTGCTGGGAATGTGGAACTCAGCAGGGTTTAAAAAAAAGCACCAGAGGTCAAGGAGCAGATTTGGATTTCTGCAGTTTAAACATTTTTATCTTTAGAGTCAGAGTGAGAGATTAGTCCTGAGCGTAAGGCTGGTACATGCTTAGAAAGTGGATGAAAATCTTCCTGTTGGTGTTTGCTGCAGCTTTAAGCTGCACAGAGAGCGGGGCCAGCTGTCCTGACCTTCCTGCCTGTTACTGTTGTTCTTCAGTAACTTCATACGCTGCGAACAGGAAGGCTCAGCATGCTGTAACACCTGGATGTCCACTTGGCTGCAGCAGTGGAACAATGTGTGCTAAATTTAAACCCATTAGCTCTATACTTAAAGTAGAAACACGCAGGCAGACACTGAGCTCACTTAAAGAAAAGTGAAGCAGCTCTAATGTAGAGGAAAAACAGGACCCGACTTGTTTTTGAGACGAGAGCTTCCAGAAATCTATACGCCGATGCTGCAGAACAGGACATGTCTGTTTCTGTGTCCCACCTGCTGCCTCTGGTGTCGTACGGTTTGATGTTTTTAATGAAGTGGATCTTCTTGGTCTGTCGAGGCCTCGGAGAGCCGCCGGAGAGGTTACGGGTTCTGCAGAGGGAAGAGAACAGACGCACAAATTTAACAAACTGATTTTATTAAGAATGCAACAAAAGCTGAGATCTACCAGCGTTAGAAGTCTGTTTTATCAGAGGATGGGAGGTGATATCCGAGTACATTAGAGAGCATTAGACTCTGATGTTTAGGACGCTTCAGTATGTCTGTTTGTGCTGAAGGTCAGGCCGTGTTGCTGTGTTGACCTCGTGGATTTAAAACGACAGACCTCACCATGAAAGCAGGCCAAGGAGCTCAGCTCCATGACATCACAGCTCTTACATAACACTGTCATCAGCATCAGTTTTTCTCACCCACAAGACGCCTGGTGACACCCGGCTGCAGTTTTTGGACGGACGGGCTTTATCCCAGAACGCACTGATGGAAACAATCATTGAACCATTTTATATGGTCTATTTACGATGAAGTCACCTTCATAGGTTTTTTATATCTGGACCAATCTTCCATAGTTAGTGAGGAAGGATAATGTCTGAAACCTGGAAGTTAAAGCCCTGCTACTACCATGGTTATCAGCTGATTAGCGTAATGAGCCGCTGGGCTAATATTTAGGCAGTTGCAATTATTTTTATGAGAATATCGGCTCTTTGACATCAGCACAGATTCTGCAGAGTGGGAGAATAGAGATAGATGAAGCAGAATGATGAAAAAGGGGTCCCTATGTCCTCCAGCAGTCTAAGCCTATAGCAGCAGAACTATAGAGATACACTATATTGCCAAAAGTATTTGCTCACCCATCCAAATTATTGGAATCAGGTGTTCCAATCACTTCCATGGCCACAGGTGTATAAATTCAAGCACCTAGGCATGCAGACTGTTTTTACAAACATTTGTGAAAGAATGGGTCGCTCTCAGGAGCTCAGTGAATTCCAGCGTGGAACTGTGATAGGATGCCACCTGTGCAACAAATCCAGTCGTGAAATTTCCTCGCTCCTAAATATTCCACAGTCAACTGTCAGCTGTATTATAAGAAAATGGAAGTGTTTGGGAACGACAGCAACTCAGCCACGAAGTGGTAGGCCACGTAAACTGACGGAGCGGGGTCAGCGGATGCTGACGCGCATAGTGCGAAGAGGTCGCCAACTTTCTGCAGAGTCAATCACTACAGACCTCCAAACTTCATGTGGCCTTCAGATTAGCTCAAGAACAGTGCGCAGAGAGCTTCATGGAATGGGTTTCCATGGTCGAGCAGCTGCATCCAAGCCATACATCACCAAGTGCAATGCAAAGCGTCGGATGCGGTGGTGTAAAGCACGCCGCCACTGGACTCTAGAGCAGTGGAGACGCGTTCTCTGGAGTGACGAATCGCGCTTCTCCATCTGGCAATCTGATGGACGGGTCTGGGTTTGGCGGTTGCCAGGAGAACGGTACTTGTCTGACTGCATTGTGCCAAGTGTAAAGTTTGGTGGAGGGGGGATTATGGTGTGGGGTTGTCTTTCAGGAGCTGGGCTTGGCCCCTTAGTTCCAGTGAAAGGAACTCTGAATGCTTCAGCATACCAAGACATTTTGGACAATTCCATGCTCCCAACTTTGTGGGAACAGTTTGGAGCTGGCCCCTTCCTCTTCCAACATGACTGTGCACCAGTGCACAAAGCAAGGTCCATAAAGACATGGATGACAGAGTCTGGTGTGGATGAACTTGACTGGCCTGCACAGAGTCCTGACCTCAACCCGATAGAACACCTTTGGGATGAATTAGAGCGGAGACTGAGAGCCAGGCCTTCTCGTCCAACATCAGTGTGCGACCTCACAAATGCGCTTCTGGAAGAATGGTCAAAAATTCCCATAAACACACTCCTAAACCTTGTGGACAGCCTTCCCAGAAGAGTTGAAGCTGTTCTAGCTGCAAAGGGTGGACCGACGTCATATTGAACCCTATGGATTAGGAACGGGATGTCACTTAAGCTCATATGTGAGTCAAGGCAGGTGAGCAAATACTTTTGGCAATATAGTGTAGCTCAGGATAACCTGAGCCACTCTAACTAGAAGCTTTATCCAAAAGGAAAGTTTTAAGCCTAGCCTTAAAAGTAGACAGGGTGTCTGCCTCACGGACTAAAACTGGTAGTTGGTTCCACAGGAGAGGAGCCTGATATCAGATGGAGCTTGGCCATTTAAGGCTTTATATGTGAGAAGGAGGATTTTAAATTCTTTTCTTTATTTAACAATATATATATAAAATTAAGAAATATACTGAAGGTTGATGGCAGCAGAAACAAGGGCTGGGCAATTCATAGCATTTGCAGTATAATCATAATTTAACAAAATGCAACCATCTTTCTTTGTTTTTATTATTTTTTTTGCGGGTGGTAAAAAACAGCTAGGTTAATACAGCGATCAAAGACATCTTTTGGGACGTCAGGCATACGTGTCTAAATCGGCATGGTGTGACAGGGCCCTAAAGAAGAGTAATGCTACGTTCACACCGGACGCAGCAAAATCGCGTCTGCTGCTTAATTTTTGCTGCTTGTACCAGTTAGTTCTGACGCGCGGCTGAAGCAGCTTTGCTGCTCTGGCTGCGTGGTGCAAAAGTGGGTCTGACGCGCGTTGGGCAGAGCTACTCTATCCTTTCTTTGCCTTGCAGCTATATTTGCTGTGATCAGTGGGAATAAAGTAGTTTTATTATGTTTTTAAGTGAGAAAATACACCTGAAAACGTAATCAGTGCCGTCAGTTCATCCAGATTATCATCCTGCCTTCAATATTTTTTCTGTGGGAGCCGCTCAGACCCCCACATACCAGCGGTGCGCCGACAGTAGGAATCCCTTCATCAGCAGCCTCTGGCCGGGTTGCCTCCTCGCGGTTCACCGCAGCGGCTGGTAGGTGTTTTTCATCTAAATAATCTAAACTGCAGGCAGCAGGATAATAAAAGCGAACATATTCTGCCGGCAGATTTTTTAATTTTAAGTTAATTAATGCGTCAGTAAACTGTTTCAGAGGAGTGATCACAGCGCTCTGTATCATCAGCGCTGTGTCTCTCTCCCTGCCAGCTCCCAGATCAGCTTCTCTGATTGGTTGATGCGGTGCGTCGAGCAGTAAAAATTCAATTTTTCCATCTCGAGCAGCAGCGCGTTTGCGGCGCGTCAGATGCTTAAATGCGCCCGACGCGCTGCTTCAGCTGCTCAGACGCGCTGCGCCTGCTGCTCAAAACGTGCCGCGGGACCTTTTGGTGCGCCTTGACACGCGTCAACCATTGACTTTGCATGTAAACTCGCTGCTTCTGTCGCGCCTGCTGCGTCCGGTGTGAACGCAGCATAAGACATTACATTTCTCACTTCAGCCCTATAGGGAGTGGTAAAACTCTTGAAGTGGAGTTGTCACCACACAGAAAGATAGAACTCTCCACCGCTCGCTCTACGCTCCGCTCTGCTCACATGCTCTGCTACAGATGCCGCCCCTTTAGAGTGCTGTGCATACCCCCGCAGCAGTGTGTCGCAGTTAGCTTGTCGCAGGTATGCTGCAGATATTTTAGATTTATGCCCAATATCGAAGCGCGGTCTGCTCTATGTTATTCCACACCACAATACAAGAGGGACAATCAGGAACTAGCTAGGATTGTTGGCGTCTGTGTGCCGGTTTGATGAGCTTGTTCGCCGTCTACAACCCTTCATCCAATGTCGGACGACACAGTTCACCCGTGAGTGTTCCCCAAAGACTGGCCGTGGCGCTGCGTGTTTTGGCTTTGGGTGCAAACCAACAGACCGTCACACAGAGCTACAAACTAGCGTCCTGCACGGTGCCTGGAATAGTGTCCGAGGTGTGCCTGGTGTGGTGGCTACAGCCAGAGTTTCTGCCATTAGGTACCGAAGAGGAAATACACATAGTGTAGAGCGGATGTAGAATTGACCAATCAGAGTCCTCCTGTCTGCGGCACGGTCTGCAGTCACCTAAAATTTTGGAAAGGTGCACCAGAGTGTCTGCGGAAGGGGGCGGGGCATATCTGTGTTAACTGCAACATACACGCAGACGACCTGGTTTCTGGGCATAAACCAAACAGCAAATCAGTTATGTGAAATTTGTATTTCTCATTCGCTATTTTTTTTTTTTCGGAAACAGTTCCCAGCAAACACGCGCAACCAGTTATATCTACTATATCTGAGGAAATTGTCTTTATAAACTTTTTTTTTTAAATAAAGCATTTTAAATGCCACTGTCATTACATGACAGTAAATATACACACACACACGCACACACCCACACACACACACAGCATCTGTTGCTGTTTTTCTGGGACTGACCTGCTGATTCCGCAGCACATGGGCTTTAAATCACTGTTATCACTGCTGCTCACTGCCTGACGCACTAATGCCAGTTTTCTTTGTGTGTGTGTTATTTAGCAGGAACATCTGGGAACTAAGATGTTTCTCATCAGACACACTGGATTTAAGGCTTTAACACTGATGTTTTACCCTCTGCTGCCCGTTCCACCTCACAGAGACGTTTTCAAAGTGTGTTCAGACTCCATCTCACTAAAATAGTGCAGAACTGCTTTAAATAAGTCATGTCTCTGGGTCACAGGTTGCCCATCGTAATTTTTCTACAGAGGATGATAATATTAAAGGTCAGATCATCTGGTAGCTAAACGATTAATAATAAAATCTAGTTTCTTATTGTCAGAGCATCATCTGTGTACCAACCTGATGGATATTTTAAGCCAGTATTTGTGCTTTCCTCTTGTATAGCAATCAGCAGATATGCGCATGCTGAATTATTAATGCGTACAGCAGCAATTCCTTAAGATCAAGTGAAAGGCATTCACTGCTGCTTTCTCCATCTATAATCATGTTTTATTTGACTAATTAACAAACGTTTCTTTTTCAGTTTAAACTCAGATTAGTTTAAAATTTGCACCGAGCGTACTTCCATTTTTAACATCTTTTAAAGGTTTTAATCGTCATGACATTATTTATGACTGTGACAATGTAGTTTATAAATACTCCATACAACATTGAAATCAAGGAACAAAAACTTTTTACAGGCCCAAGCATTTGTTAAACAAATAAAACTACAGTATAAACGTTGTTGTTGTCTGTTTTTTGGTTGTTTTTTTTTTACAAATAACTACTGTACTGTACTGTAAAATAATATAGTTATAAATAAATAAGTAATCATTTTAATCATCAATATGAAATGAAGAGTTAATATTGCGGGGATCAGCACTGCCCCGCCGTGACGGATTGGAACGGGAGAAAATGAAAAATTATTATGAAAATACAAAGTACAGTATAACAAATAGTGACTGACATGTTCAGTACAGTATTTTACTGCTGTTTGAGGGAGCCGCTGCATCCTGATTGTTCTGTGGCGTTTTTTTTCTCCTAAAGCCTGCGGTGCAGGTGTGTGTTTTGGAGAGAAGAACATAGTTATCGGTAGTTGTTGTTGGTCTTTTTTCTTCTGGGCCTAAAGATCCTTATAAACCGACACGGCACCATTAATATGTTTGACAATAAAGTTTAACAATGCATGATGCAAATCCGTGAAGCAGCGAGACCGTGAAAAGTGAACCGTGTTATAGCGAGGGTTCACTGTATATGAATGCATTCTGGAATGATGATTATCGACAGTTCCAATGTTAAAGTCTTTAATGTTATATTTTTCACAGGATGCTGCAGAGAATGTGTAAACCAAGTAGTTTGAGTTCCCACAGTCCATGAATGCAACATGGAAAGGGACATCTCTCCAGCCCTGCTGCAAGCTGTCAATCACGTTTCCCCGCCCACTCCCGTCAGTGAGGTCTAAACCTGAAAAAAACTGATTTGAAGGTGTAAAAAAAAATATATATATATCCTGAAACTGAAAAAGAAATTTGAAACTTAAAAAAAAAAAAAAAAACTGAGAGAAGGAGATTTGAATCTGAAAATATAAAATCTAACACAGCAATAAAGAAAAGAAATAACGACGGAAAAAGTGTAATTAAAATGCTGATCTGACTTTAGATTCTATTCTTATTGTTCTATGTTTGCTTTTTTAGTTTCTCACATTATAAGGTAAAAAAATTGACATTGAAAATCATTATTCTACTTTTTCAGTTTAACTTTTATTTTCTCAACTAAGATTTCAACTAAGATTTAGAAGTTACCAAACATTTTGACCCCTTCCTGACTCCATACTTGACCAATAAAAACATTCCCAACTCTAGAAGAGAAAAAATATTACGGAAGAGGATTAGGGCCACAAATTTTTTTGGTGGACGATTATTTCAATAATCAGTCAGAATTCTGGGAAAAAAGTCAGAGTTCTGACTTTTTTCTCAGAATTTTGACTTTTTTCTCAGAATTTTGACTTTTTTTATTGTCAGAATTCTGAGAAAAAAGTCAGAATTCTGAGAAAAAAGTCAGAATTCTGAGAAGACTTTTTGACTTTTTTATTGTCAGAATTCTGAGAAAAAAGTCAGAATTCTGAGAAAAAAGTCAGAATTCTGAGAAGACTTTTTGACTTTTTTATTGTCAGAATTCAGTCAGAATTCTGAGAAAAAAGTCAGAATTCTGGGAAAAAAGTCAGAATTCTGACTTTTTTCTCAGAATTCTGACTTTTTTTATTGTCAGAATTCTGAGAAAAAAGTCAGAATTCTGAGATTAAAGTCCGAATTCTGAGAAAAAAGTCAGAATTCTGAGAAAAAAGTCAGAATTCTGAGAAGAAAGTCAGAATTCTGAGATTAAAGTCAGAATTCTGAGAAAAAAGTCAGAATTCTGAGAAAAAAGTCAGAATTCTGAGAAGAAAGTCAGAATTCTGAGAAGAAAGTCAGAATTCTGAGATTAAAGTCAGAATTCTGAGAAAAAAGTCAGAATTCTGAGAAAAAAGTCAGAATTCTGAGATTAAAGTCAGAATTCTGAGATTAAAGTCAGAATTCTGAGAAAAAAGTCAGAATTCTGAGAAAAAAGTCAGAATTCTGAGAAGAAAGTCAGAATTCTGAGAAGAAAGTCAGAATTCTGAGAAAAAAGTCAGAATTCTGAGATTAAAGTCCGAATTCTGAGAAAAAAGTCCGAATTCTGAGAAAAAAGTCAGAATTCTGAGAAGAAAGTCAGAATTCTGAGATTAAAGTCAGAATTCTGAGAAAAAAGTCAGAATTCTGAGAAAAAAGTCAGAATTCTGAGAAGAAAGTCAGAATTCTGAGAAGAAAGTCAGAATTCTGAGATTAAAGTCAGAATTCTGAGAAAAAAGTCAGAATTCTGAGAAAAAAGTCAGAATTCTGAGAAAAAAGTCAGAATCCTGAGAAAAAAAGTCAGAATTCTGACTTTTTTCCCATACTTAACTGAAATAAAATTTAAAAATCAGTGAACTTTTTTTTTTTTTCACTGGCCCTAATCCTCTTCCGTAAAATATAGATCCATAAAATGTCATTTGAAAAACTAGATTTTCAGATTTGCAAAAGTCAATCTGAAAAAGAGAAATTTAAAACAAATAAAATGTGAAACCATGAAATCTTTAATTGCTAATGATCGAGGACTTCCTGTTTTACCCACTGAGCCATGCGGCACCTTCAGCCTCACATTTATCATGATTGGTTATGATTTTTATAGACAAGGCTTATCTGTCAGGTCTGCTGGTTTATTTCCTCCTAGTTTAGAGTCTTAAATGTGACCATAGAGCTGCAGTGTTTACAGTCAGTTTATGGCTGTTGCTCGGCAAAACCATCTTCTGCCCCATTAAATTTATGGAGGGCATTTAATCCATCACAAAAACAGACTAAAATATAATAATCCCCACTACAGTAAAAAAAAAATAAACATGAAAAATAAGTTTGGACGGAGATCAGAAGGCAGGAATGTAGACCAAGTACCTCTTCAGGGTATAAATAAAAAAATATCTTTGTCTAATTGTATATTTTCAGCATTTTTCAAAGGAAAAAAAATATTTCAGGACTTTCTAACTTTAGCATCATAACAGCCTTCCTGTGATTGATTCTTCCCAGAATTCCTATTTCATGGGAAAAGAAACGCAGAGACGTTTTTGGATGTTTCGGTCGTGTGAGAACGTGAGGAGCTGATCTGTGGCTCCTGCTCTCAATCGATGATGATCATCATCATCATTTATGTGAGTTTGTTTCAGCTTAAATGTTTCTGACCGATTACCCAGTAATCAGACTTTATTCTGGTCCAAAATAAACATCAAACACTGTCACAAAACTGCTGAGTCATGTTTTAAAATCCGGGGGGACGACAGCGGATAGCTCTCAAAAACAGCAATTAGGATGGAGACACATAACTGCTATAATCAAGTCGTCCTGTGGGAGTGTGAGCTGCACTTAGTTTAATAATATGGTGTAACGTTTAATAGCATTAAACGTTACACCATCATCGTCTCAGTCATCGGAAACATCTGCGATCCCAGATACCAGCCCTCTGCTGGTAGTGCTGAATCGCTCCAAGGGTTAGAGCCGTGGATTTCCAGAATCATTACGACAACAGTCGGACCAACGCCGCACTTCCATGAGAACCAGCCGGAATCATGTCTGTGGGATGGAGTGGAAACTTCCCCCTCTGTGGGAATGGAAAAATCCAGGGTGATAACCCCCCCGATGCTCAACACCACGCTGACTGTGGTTCACATGAAGAAGTTAGAGTCACTGTGATGACCAACATCCTGACAGGAAGTGACCTTTAGGGTCCGAACGAGGAGAGGAGAGGAGAGGAGAGGAGAGGAGAGGAGAGGAGAGGAGAGGAGAGGAGAGGAGAGGAGAGGAGAGGAGAGGAGAGGAGAGGAGAGGAGAGGAGAGGAGAGGAGAGGAGAGGAGAGGAGAGGAGAGGAGAGGAGAGGAGAGGAGAGGAGAGGAATCCTTGACTCCAGCTGTAACTAGGGATGCACGATATTGGGATTTTGGCCGATATCCGATATGCCGATATTTTAAAACTCATGTAGCCGATAACCGATATCAATACCGATGTTAAAGCTGGACAAAAATAAGTAGTCATTGAAAATAGCAGTTTTGTTATCCATTTCTGACACTTTGAAAAATAATATACTCAAATATATTTTCATATGCTGATATCAAATTGATTTTTAAAAACGCGGTATCGATCTATTTTACTTTCAAAATTTCGTGAAATTTCATCGTTCTGTTACAAACTCTCGTGATATTTAGCAAATTCTTGTGAGATTTTGTTAGTAAAATAGATCGATACCGCGTCAATATATCAACATATAAAAATATAGCAAAATTTCGCGAATTTTTGGGGGATTTCGTAGCATAACGATGACATATAGCAATATTTCATTAGTAAAAGAGATTGATATGGTGTTTTTAAATAGCAATTTATCAGCATATGAAGGTATTGGGATATTTTAATGGATCAATATTTTTTCCCTCGTCTTTAGAAGTTTTTAAGTCTGTAAAAAAGAAGTTTTTGAGGAAGAAGAAGAAGTAGTATTTTTTTTTTTTTTTTAGACTTTAGAAACTCAGAAGCTGATCAAATATCGGGTTAAATATCGGTGGGGTGGCCGATGTCCGATATTCAGTTTAAAGGCCGATACCGATAGGGGGCCGATTATATCGTGCATCCCTAGCTGTAACATTCGCATTCAGTGTGAACGTATCATTATTGGGAAAAAAACGATTAATTAGATTATTCATGATTAATCGATGATTGAAATACTCGTCCACCAGCTAACAGAGAGACGCACTTAGAGCAAAAATGCATTTTTAAAGTAAAAGTTCGGTCAGCCAGGAATAATCAATGGATCATTATTTATACCTAAAACTAATATGTTTGTGATGATTTCATGAATTCAGCATTAATCAGTAAAACATCACGATCACAGAGTCTGGGAGCGGCCATTTTTGCCCAAATATAGTAACCCCTCCCTCCTGCCATCTTCCAGCAGTGACGTCACGGTGCGGTAAGCCTAGCGCCATTCTCCCCGCTTTACAAGCTAAATCAATGGGAACTACTAGACACATCTGCAATCAACAACAATTATTGAAGATTTCCAGAGGACTTCACCATTGAAATTCACCAGAGCTATAGTGAAACTGACAATGCCCACGTGCATGGCAGCTGGATGCTGGAATACATCGGGTAAAAGTGATAACAAAATAAAGTTATTAATGTTTTCATCAGTCAATAAGCTCCATCCAGGGCTAGAAATAAGTAAAAATGTCCAAAATTCAATGCATTTACCCTTCATTTGAGTAGTTTTACCAATGGAATGAGTTTTTTTTAATTTTAAAATAAGATATTTAGATAAAATGCACTGGGAAAACGACAATGCAATTGTTTTTTCTTATTTTAGGTGTAAATTTTATTGTTCCATTGGCAGAGTGTCTCTTTTACCTCCTCAATCCAAGAAAAATGCACTTATTTTAAGAAAAAAATTACTTATCTAGATTTTGATTGTTTCCAGTGAAAAGTCTCAGTTTGGGGAGAGTTTAATAAACAATCACCAATAATAGCTGCTGGTTTTATAGCCTAAATAAAGCAGAACATGAAATACTATGCAAGGAGAGAAGAAACTTATGTTTTTGAATATTTTAATCCAGTTTTTTCCATGAAAATATTTTTCTCTTCTATGAGTTTTATCAAAATGTGCCAACAACCACTCAGTGTAAGCTTAGGAAAACTTAAATGACCTTTTTATTCAGATCTTTATTTTAAACTTTCTGAATTCAGTGATGGGCGTTAAACTGTCTGACTCAATGAAGGAAACATCGACTCATCCAGGAAGCCCATAAAAAGCTGAAATTATCTTATCAGAGGCCTGATCTTTCTCAGCTCTTCTCTGCTTTCCGTTGCCTTCCTCTCCGTCTCGTTAATGTTTTAAAAATAGCTGCTTTGATGCCACAATTATTGCGACAGCCCCGATGCATCTTCAGAGCTTCGGTTTTTATAGCTGCCATCTAAAAACTGCCAAAGAGACTCAAAAAACAGATGATCTTCACTGACAACAGGACATGTGGGTTGTCGGCTCTGTGTGGAGCTACAAAAAATGAAGCCCAGATAAAAACGGAGCCAATCTGAACCTTCTGATGAATCCGACCGTCTGCTGATCACTGCTGTTCTGTCCAAATATGTTCATCAGGATATAAAAAAAAGCGTTTGCTGCGTCTGGTAGCCATCCCTCTGTAACATACTGAAGCAAATCCATTGGAAGAGCTGATTTTAATCTGATTACCACAGATTATGTTAGGGTCCCTTAAAGGCCAGGGGCTGCTGTACCTTCTTAACATATCGGGATCTGATTCAAATCGAGTTTTTATTTCCAGTAAACGTGTCTGATTTTGCTGTCATCTTTTCCTTCTGAGTTAAAGCCTCTCCTTCTGAACAAACAGCTCACTTTCCATTTCTGAGAGCCAAAGCGTCATTTTCCCTTAAAGTCTGTGGTGTGACCCGGAGGAGGAGCTGTTATAGACTAGAATTATCATTCTGATGGCGATCTTATATGAGCCACAGTCAAAACAAGCTGTTAGAGCTACATCACTTCAGTTACTATGTTTGACTCTGAAAACAAAAACAGCAGAAAGGAAAACCTTTCATAGTCACATTATAAATTATAAAATTCCACCAAGTATCAGTCCTGATGATGTTTAAATCATCATTTTTGAGCCTAAATAGAATTCCAGCAGCAGGGGCAATGAGCAGGTATGAACAGACATCTTTGATCAGGCGTACTAACGCAAGTTTCCTGAGGAAATGTCTTCCTCCTCTAATTTTTTAGCGCAACATCTGCCATGAGAGCTGAGCCTTTTTTATACATTCTTCCTCTTATTTCATATTTTAACAGATTTATGGGTTTTGATTTGGTAAAAAAAAAACTAAGTAATCGTTTAAAGTTACGTTCACAAAAAGTTTGATGTTTAAGGAATAACATTTCTCTGAGAAGTTCAGAACTTCTCATCCAGTCAGCTAATTTATAACATGTAAACTTTTATTATTCTTCTTAAAAAGAATCAGAATTGCGAATCGTTTGCAACGGAATCAAAACAAGTACACGGTAGGGCTGGGCGATAATTCAATAACGATATATATCGATCGATAGACGTGTGGCGCAATAGAAAAAAAGAGAGTCGATAAAAGTTCGATAAAATTGAAACTCAGTTTTCCTTCCTTCTCATTGTAGCCTAGCATGTAGGTTTATGCTAGTCACTACTTCCTCCCAACCAATCACAATCGTGGATCCAGGCACGCCGTCACAAAGCGCCGCCCTCTCAAACCACAACACAGAGCACATGAAGATGTCGCAGCAAGGAGAGGCGGAGGAAATTGTTCCAAAGAAAGGTTTTTGTAGTTCGCCAGTTTGGCAGTATTTCGGTCATGGCAAGTCGGACCAAAAACATACCACAGTCATCTGGAAAATATGTAGGGAACCAGTGAAAACCAAGTCTGATAACACAACCAACTTTTTCTTTTTTTTTTATCATCTCAGCCGCTCACACCCGCAGGAGTACGAGCTGTGTAGGCCCCGACGCGGCTCTCCTCTGAGGAATCTTCGGGAATTTCGGGAAAATATATATATATTTTCAGTTCTGGGCAGTTTCCCACGTAGTTCTAACAATTGAGATAAAAATGCTGAGGGGCCAGAAACTTCAAAGTAATAACTCAGGTTAAAGCAGGAAACTATCTGAACCAGGTTCAGCTTAGAAGAATGGTGGTTATATTTATTTTGGTCACTTTTCTGGTGACTTTAGTTTATTCTTTGTCAGTCTTTAATATCATAACTCAGGTCTCTTAAGTTATTTTTCTTTAAAACAATTCTGTTATGGTTAAAAATGTTGGTTAGATAAAGATTTAATTCCAAGTCTGTGTTTGTGTTTTTTATTAAAATTAAATCATTTACCAATATTATAAAAAGTCCAGGCAGAGCTGCACATAAAATATGGTTTCAAATCTTTTCAATAATTATCGATATCGATCAATATGCATTTTTTTTTTTTTATCGATACGCTTTTTTTCTATATCGCCCAGCCCTAGTACACGGTATATTACAATTTGGCCGAATGCAGAACATTAATAAAAAACTCATAGGCTGTGTCCGAACAACAGCCCTAACCCCTAAATCTCTCAATCACTATATAGATCGGGGGTTATATAGGGAACATTATGGCGAACTCAGTTAACTGACCATTCAGACAGATGATCACTACTCTTGGTCCCCTGTTGGTCACGTAGCTCCGCCTCCTCGCAACGTACCTGCATGGAGAGCGCTCACAAAGCAATCTGGGATATATCTGCCCGTCTAGTGACCATGGATGATCACTACTTTTCAAGGTGCATTGTGGTAAATTTGAGTTCAGGGACTTCAGAGACTCATCCAAAATGGCGTAACCAAAATAAAGTGCCCTATACGGTGATTAGGGCGGACGTTCTTACACAGCCATTCTATTATTAATCTTTAGACCATGCTAGCTAACTACATGTGGTTCCTCAAAAGAAAAAAAATCGATTTGGCAACATATCGTGATTTTTTGGTGTCCAATTTAATATCGATTTTTTTTAGTTTCCTGATATTAATTTAAAAAAAAATAAAGCAGTTAACCTAAAACACAAACAGGCTACTGGCTCTGAAGTTATACAAGGTACTAATTAATGAAGATGCCAGTTGGGGACCTGTGAGGCGTCTGTTTATCAAACTAGAGACTCTAATGTACTTATCTTCTTGCTCAGTTGTGCAACGTGGCCTCCTACTTCTTTTTCTACTCTGGTTAGAGCCTGTTTGTGCTGTCCTCTGAAGGGAGTAGTACACACCGTTCAATTTCTTAGCCATTTCTCACATGGAATAGCCTTCATTTCTAAGAACAAGAATAGACTGTCAAGTTTCAGATGAAAGTTCTCTTTTTCTGGCCATTTTGAGCGTTTAATTGGCCCCACAAATGTGATGCTCCAGAAGCTCAATCTGCTCAAAGGAAGGTCAGTTTTGTAGCTTCTGTAACGAGCTAAACTGTTTTCAGATGTGTGAACATGATTAGCCTTCTGAGCCAATGAGCAAACACATTATACCATTAGAACACTTGAGTGATAGTTGCTGGAAATGGGCCTCTATACACCTATGTAGATATTGCACCAAAAACCAGACATTTGCAGCTAGAATAGTGATTTACCACATTAGCAATGTATAGAGTGTATTTCTTTAAAGTTAAGACTAGTTTAAAGTTATCTTCATAGAAAAGTACAGAGCTTTTCCTTCAAAATTAACGACATTTCAATGTGACCTCAAACTTTTGAACGGTAGTGTATATATTTTTCTTTTCTAAGTTTGCCCAAAATGTACATGAGAATTGGATGAAAATGCCAGTAGAGTCGGTGCAGGGTGAGAGCGGATACAGCAAAAACTGTTTCTTCAACCACTGGCAGAACGATGGGAAGGTTACTAGTTTAACAAACCAAAATCAACGCTTTACGCAGATGATGTTGCTTTGTTGACCTCTTCAACGCAGCGCATAAACAGGAGCTGCAGTCGAGTGGAAAAGCGTCAGGTACTGATCAACGGGTTGGGGATTCCTTCACTGAAACAAAGGTCCCTTTGGTTTTCTGTGAGTGAAGAAAAATGCCAAACCAAAGACAGAAACTCTCCATCTACTCGTCCGTCTATGTTTTGCTATTTGCCTTTGCTCATCAGAGATCATCAGAAACAGAACATGGATCACTAGCATTGGCTGAGCAATAAAGGAGGAGATCCTTTATCTAAAGGGAACTACATCAGAGACAGACAGCTAGGATGGTGTAGGTCTGTGAGCAGGAAGCCTCTTTTGTTGGCAATTCTTTGATCAGAGATGCTGGGATGGAGCAGAACTTACCAAAGCAACCAGATTACCAGTGAATGGCATCACAGTCAGCAGGAGTCAAACGCTGCAGGCAGTAATGTGTGGGTTTAACTTCCTGTTTGTGTCATCAACATAAACTCAGTTAAAACACGACACAGTTAATAACTATTTTAACTTCAGATCAACCTCCACAGTCTCTGACAGTCATAAGGAGATATCTGCCAATCAGAAGCCGAGAAGAGGCTTTAAATATAACAGTCTGGAGCCCAGCGTGATGCCCACAAACCCCGGAGGATGTGTGTCACTCAGAGAGGACACGCCGTCTCCGTGAATCTTCAAGCAATCTCGCTTTTTAGAGAAATAAAAATAAAACATAATGGACAGTTTACTGAGAGAATATGGCTGAATGATGGATAATATATGAGTGTAAACTTTGGGACTAGTTCATTGTTTTGTTCTGATAAGTCAAACAGGGCTGATATCAACAATCAGCATTTATTTCCATCTTGTTGCTGTTTATGTTTCAGGAGGTTGATTAAGTGGTCCTTCTGACTCTTGTTTGGTCAGAAGTGTGGTCGTTTTCTCATGATTTTGAATGTCTACAGAAATGCATGCCTGATATTGATGAATACCATTCCAAAAAAGTAAAAAAAAAAACAATCCACTGGACTTTGTTTCCAAGTTTGAAGACGTTTCGCTTCCCATCCAGGAAGCTTTTTCAATTCAAAATGTCACAGACATACTTTCTGTCTGCAACATTCACTGCTTTACCACTGATGGTGGCAGTGAAACAGGCAGGAACACAGACGTTATAAGGAATAACTTTTATATTAAAAGGTACAACCGACTAGAGATATTCATCAATACGTTGGTGAAGATTCTCAGTCATCCAGGTCATAGTCATTATAGAGTGGACCAGTTTGCATGCGGCGTAGACCAGCGGTCCCCAACCACCGGGCAGCGGACCGGTACCGGTCCGTCAGTCATTTGGTAGTGGGCCGCACAGAAAAAAATACATATATATTATTTTGACGATCAGAGTCTGAATGATGTTTTTTTTAGAAAAATATTTTAAAAATTGGGGTATTCTCTCCCAATTACGTCAGTCGGTGCATCTGTGCCTCTTGACACAGGTTAATTCAGGTCAAGACGCATCTTATCCATAACCCTAACCCGCATCCAATTTCCCGCGGTTAGAGCGACCAAAACAAAGCTACGGAGCAGGCTGGACATCAGGAGCACACTTCGTGTCATTGTCTCCGGTTACGCCTAGATGGGACCGGCTTGTTTCGGAGAAACAAGCTCAAGTTTTATTTTTATGCTGTTTGTATTTGATTTTATGCCAGTCGTATTATTTTATTTTATCATATTTACCCCCCACACTTTAAAGGCCGGTCGGTGAAAATATTGTCTGACATATAACCGGTCCGTGGCGCAAAAAAGGTTGGGGACCGCTGGCGTAGACAACATGCAAACTGAACCGGGTGAGCGGGTTGAAGAAAAAGAAATGTTCGGGCGGAGACATCAAGAGTAGCTAAAGCCGAGGATGTCTCTGAAAGAGTGTTATACATAGACAGGTATCGGGTAGGAGTGTAAACAATAATCGTTTTGTATTAATGCATCGATCCAAAAGCCGACGATCCGATGCATCGATACGTCCGCAAGAGAATCGATTCATGTTTTTTTCTCCGGTCTATTTTTATCCATTTGCTCCTGGATGTAATTCTGACTCCCGTGCTGCGGTGGCGCTAAACATATTTTGCCCTCCTACCACACTTCCTTCAGCATTCTCTTTCTTTCTGTTTGCAGTATTTTTTTGATGCAAGGCCTTTCAGAATCTATAACACAGAGGAATTATTATTTTCCAGTGAATGAGGTTTTCATAGGCCTAGGTGGAGTACAACTTTTCAACTTCTGTTATTTGCTGTTTCTCAAATAAAATGCATAACGATATTACAGCTTTCATTGATTTATTTCAAATTTGAAACATTCTCTAGCCTGTAAGTTAAAAGCAAAAAATTTATCGAATCGTATGGTGGTCAGGGCTCGATGTTAACCATTGCCCGATCGCCAGGGGCAAGTAGTTTTTATTGTCGGGAGAGTACAAATTTATTGCATTTTCCCGCCGGGCAAGTGAAATGATCGCAAAAAAAAATTATTTATCACTCAAAATTACTTTAAAATCACAGACATTCGCTTAAAAAAGGACCCACAAGCGTTGCCGGCGCCATTTTTGCTGTTTTGTTCACATTCTCGCGTGATTAGAAAAAGCTGCGAGATTTTCCGCCAGATGGTGTGATTTTTGTCCACCTAGCGGTAATTTTGATGTAGTTACCAAAACAACAGGGAAAACTAATCCTGAGTCAGTTAAAAGTCAGGGAATTCTGAAATGATGTCAGACTGTGGAAACCCTGAATAAAATAACTATGTATATTGATTCTCTAGAAAAGTCACATTATATTAATAGTATTATCTTGTATAAACATACCGTGACTCTAAAATAAGTTATTCATTTGTGACATTGACTTCTGTCTTGTGATTTATCTTAAGTTTTTAACCTGTCAAGTTCTTTTTTTAGATTTTTAACTTTACAATTTATATTTTTCCAAGCACACAACAGTTTAAAGCAAAGTTTAGTTTGAAAAGAATGTGCAGGAAGGATTGAAAAGCATGTTAACGCGGTAATGTAGGCTTGAGTTCATTATCTGACGCATGCAGATACACACCAGGAACCTGGAAACTTAAAAAATACTGAATTACAAAAAACATTTTAAAAACAAACATGTTTCATTGATATATATATATACAAAAATGAATATTAGGAACTTTATTTATCAAACATTATACTGGGCAAGTAAAAATTGTTTCTGGGCAAATTAAATGTGAAAGTCACTTGCCCAAAGGGCAAGTGGTAAAAATCCTAAACGTCAACCCCTGGTGGTGTATTTTTGAGTATCAAAAATAATCTAATCATTGGGTCAGGAAATTGACACTGAATCGAATCGCCATGATGGGTGGGATTTAAACCCCCATTATCAGGTATTACAGGCTAACAGAACTCAAACGACCCCCATTCCAAAGGGGCGGACCTGTTCGTCCATTTCAATTTGCATGTTTTATAAGCAAAAATGTTGTTGGTTTACTGGATAAAACGTGGAACTCAACACTATTCCTGACATTTTGAATTAAAAAAGCTTCCTGGATGGAAGAGAAACGTCTTCAAACTTGTTTTTTAACTTTTCTGGAATGACTATGACCTGGATGACTAAGAATCTTTAGCGGGATATTGATGAATATTGCTAATCGGCTGTAACTTTAATATAAAAGTCATTCCTAATAACGTCAGTGATCGAAGGCTGTGTAGTAAAGCAGTGAATGTTGCAGACAGAAAGCATGTCTGTGCTTGTGTGTGTGCAGGGTAAAGGGGCCTGGCTGCTTTCAATCAGAAACACACTCCAAGTCATACAGATGATGTCAGTCAGTTTCCAACTGCTCTACTTTTATCTTCTGAACTGATAAACGTTTATGTTTAAGGCGTCTCTGATGCAGCGGCCCGGTGTTTCAGCTGATAACTTCCTGGATCCAGACGAGCAACGCTGCTAAGAGGCAGCATGAGCTCTAAGCTGCCTTCAGTGTGAACCTGTAGGCTTTGGACTGATAAAGCATTTTAATATAAGTTAGCCGACTGGTTTGTAACACTTCAATTAATGCAGGTTTTTTTAAAAAATCAGCCTAACTTTCTAAAGTTAGGAAGTTCAGTGTAGCTACTAGCTGGTGACCAATTTACTTACAGAGAGATTTTATTTTTCACCAGAGGACAAAATAATGTTCAACACTTAAAGAGACTAGATAGCTACGTTTCCATGGACACCAGATACAGCACTGGGACTTGATCAACAGCCGATACCGCGTCGTGACGTCACAAACCAGTAGGTGGCAGTAGTGTTCTTTGACAGACATGGATGCCTCCAGTAAAGCACATTCATATGAAAATTACTCTGAATTAAAAACACTGATCATTTATTGAACAGGATGGAATCATTTCAGATTTAAAGAACTTTCAGAAGTTTGATTTCTGAATTATCAGACTTTTCCTTCACAAAACTTGAACAGAATTCACTCCATAGCGACTAAAACTAATTTTTTCAAAACATAAAACAAATAAGTTTATAAAATGCTGCCTCATCAAGTAGCTGAGTAGGACGACATCCAGCCAAGTTAATCATTTCTTATTATTTCTAAGAAAAATTCTTAAAGGAATAGTACACCCAAAACATGATTAGCCTTCATTTTCTACTCCCCCCCATGCTGAACAACACTCTGGAGTACTTTTTTGATATCTCAAATGCATCTGGAGATCTGGGAGGCTTCTTGCTGTCTGCTGACATTCAAATAATGGAGGTCTATGGCGCCCGAGAAAGAAAGGTCCATAAAAGTCCACAAAAAACGTGTCAATATTCCTCCATACTGCTCGTCCAATGTATTCCAAGTGTCCTGAGTGGGTAGCGTCCATAATTTACTCGAAACGAAGTCATTTAGAATGTTTTTAGAGCAAAAACAGTAGTGTATATGATTTCCTAAAAGCGCGTTCATGAGTCTACGGAAACCGCGGCAGACCAAACCAGATGAAAGTGCGCATTCAGCTCGGCAAAGAACTCATGCTCTTCCTCAACACTGAAGTCCTCAGACATTTTTCTTTCGTTGTTTCTTTCTTTGCACAGGTAAACAGCACATTTCTTCTTCTACGCTTGCATTATCGGCAGAGCAGACGCTGAATGCGCACTTTCATCTGGTTTGGTCTGCCGCGGTTTCCGTAGACACGTGAACGCGCTTTTAGGAAATCCTATACACTACTGTTTATGCTCTAAAAACCTTCTAAATGACTTCGTTTCGAGTAAATTATGGACGCTACCCACTCAGGACACTTGGAATACATTGGACGAGCAGTATGGAGGAATATTGACACGTTTTTTGTGGACTTTTATGGACCTTTCTGCCTCGGGCGCCATAGACCTCCATTATTTGAATGTCAGCAGACAGCAAGAAGCCTCCCAGATCTCCAGATGCATTTGAGATATCAAAAAAGTACTCCAGAGTGTTGTTCAGCATGGGGGGGAGTAGAAAATGAAGGCTAATCATGTTTTGGGTGTACTATTCCTTTAAATCCCCAATATATTTTTTTACAGACATTAGTAAAAACGTACATATATATATATTTAAATACTCATTGCAGACCGCTTTAAACGTGGTACAATGACCAGTTCCTCTACTTCAGCCAAACAAACTGGATGTTTGCATTAAGAGGGCGACCTCCGCTGAGAAAGATAGGTCAAAGGTCAGGTAACTTAAGTTCACTCAAATTGACTTAACATTAGAAATGTTATGAATCTCTCACAAATATGGTGGTTAGATGACTTTATGCTGAGAAAACAGCTGCTTTTCCGGGTGTTATAAATCAGCTGCAGTCTTCCACTAATATTCACACATTAAATTAAACCAGATTATTCAGATTATTAGTATTAATCTGATTAAGAACAATATTTTCAAACCCAGAGGGACGCATAGATAGAAATGCTCAGGTTAAACTTCTTCTGCTTCCTCTTTTTATTTCCGCTTTCGGTGAGTCAGATAACCACTGAGCTAGAGAAATATCAGCCAATCAGGTCAGAGAGTTTACAGTCTGACATCATCAGTTTCATGGAGGAACAAGTGTGTTTCATCAGTGCGGGGTCAGGAGGACTCGATGAGGTCACTGAACCGTCGGCTGGATGTCGTCACTCGGTGAAGTCAGGATCTTCTCAGGCTTTATTTGGTTCCCCGACAACAACCACCTCATTTAAAGGTAAACGTCATCATATTTCAGAGCATTTTAAAGTACAAAACGGTCATTTATCCACTGAGATATTTGCTTATTAAAAAAGCAGAAAATATCTTTTTAAAATGTTTCTGACACCAAAGGAGCCTTCAGGGTTCTCCTAATGAGCCGTCTGGAGCAACAGAGCATGACTGCTGGCTGAAAACAGAACAATTATTGTTTTTTTCTGACCAAACCAAAAAAGAAAATCCTTTCTCCCAGGAATGAGAAGCATGTGTGACTCCGACAGGCAGCACAAAATACGATCAGCCGTTTCTTCAGAGTGGCTGAGAGTGATAAAAGCAACAAGGAGAAGAAATCTGATCCCTTTATAACTAAAACTAGTTTATCTGTGGAAACGTTTCCTTTCAGATTGTCACACAAGTGGAGTTTTAGCTTTAAATGCAGGGAATCAAAAGCTGAGGAGGACAGTGAACACAGAGTTAGAACTGCAGGCTTCCAGGGTGGGCTTCCTGCAGCCAGGGGCGGATTTAGCAAATTTGGGGCCCTAAGCAAAGACAGGCAGGTCTCAAAAGGAATGAAAGATTTTTTCCAAGCACTAAGCTCACTTAGCTGATTGCTCCTTCCTGTGTTTCCAAAAAGGCCAAAGTAAATAACCCAGTCCTTCTTTTCACTGTAGACAAGCCATGATCTGCTTATCTGTTCTCCATTTTTCATTTGGATGAAATAATAGCTGCATGAATCATGACAGCAGACAAGATAGAGGAGAGCAGGAGGCGGGGTTACCAATCTACTTGCTCTGGAGAGCAGAGTTCGCTGCTTTTAGATGTTGTCTCCAAAGTCTCCAGTAGCAGAAAAAAGTCTCTAGATTTGGCGCTAGGAGCTTTTTAGAAATCAAAGTGCTAGAGGGGTCTGAAAAGTGGCTAAATATAGCGACTAAAGCGCTAAGTTGGCAACACTGCTCTTTGCATGGTTTGTTTTCAAATGGTTTGCTGCTGTCTGTTTGGACCTTTCTGAACATGTGCAGCAAATGGACTGATCCAATATGGTGGACACTGGGGGGGGGGGGGGGGGTTGAGACACACTTAATATTATCAGCGTTCTGATGGCGTTTTAGCAATAGGCAACTGCCTAGTATTGCCTAATCGTAACCCCCCATTTAGGCTAACATAAATCCACCATTTGGGTCACTATCAGAACCTGACTGCATTCTGAGGGTCTGACTCGGCCAATTAATCGGCCCAATAGGACTGTGTTTTACATCTTTGCTTGATGGACAAGTTTCCAAACCAGAACTACATTTTTTTTTTTTTTTTTACCATTTTCATTTTGTGCTATAACTAATGACCTTCTTCTAAATAATTATAACTTTTAAAACCAATCTGATGAATTATCTAAATATTTGTGTTTATGTGCTCATATGTTTATTAATTCAATCATTTAAGAGTTAAAAAAGGTTCATAAATTTAAATAATTGTTATATTATTGATACTGTTTGATTCAAATGCAATTAATTGCAATAAATGACTTAATAACACTGGAATTAATTCAACTAATTCTTTTAAAACACAGTCACATCACCAAGTATGATATCAATAAGAATGGATATAAAACATTATCACGTACTTCTATGGTTTCTGTTGAATTATATAATTTAACAGGATAACATTTTGGGGTTTATTTATTTCTCATGTTTCGGGCCAAATAAAAGCTGTAAAAAGTTTATCATCTTTGCTCTTTATGATTATTTTCCACCTTAAATTCAAAGTTATTATACACCATTATTGCAGGATTCAATTTTAGGTCGAACCACCCGGCCCTAATGTCACGTTTTTATTATGAAGCTAAACTTTAAGATGTGAAACATAGACTGATTTTGAATAAACCCCAATAATACAAATGACAAAACAAAAGTTGAATCTGCTTCCATTCCCTGTTTTAGTGAAGCAGCTGTTTGCCCGCTAATAACTAATCAGTATTCAGGTCACACAGCAGTGTGGAATAAAAAGGCATCCTAACCAGGACCTCTACTGGAATCCTGCAAGGACATCACTTTTATTTCTAAATATCTTTTGTCTCAAGCAGCAGTGGATTCTTCTCCACAGAGCTCCTCTCATCTATCGACTATCAGCGCTGATAATAATAAGGTTATTTTTGGATCAGAGAGATTTCAAAGCAGCGGAACGGCTAATTATAAAAACCTAAAGCTGCAAGGATAAGCAGAAGAGTTAAAGAATAGAAATGAAATGACTACTCAGCCCTAAAAAAAACTTATATAAACAGATGTTAACATGAATCATGATTTCCATCTGTATTAAAACAGTTTAGAAAGAATCATTGATATAATAGAGGAAGATAAAAGCCAGTCTGCGTTATCTGGTTTAATGTTTGACATTAGTTTGCTAACAGTTTATTAATAAGCTATTGGAAAAAACACAAAGAACTGAGTACAGTCACTGACTTTCTAGTCTTCTATAATGATTTTGCATCAATAATTAACTATTTATGTTTTTCATTTTTATTTTTGAAGACTGTTTAGTTCAAATAGTTCTTTACGGTCGCCCCTGGAAACCACCCTATGTCGGTAAAGGAAGTAGCCAGTGTTTTGTTTGGATAAATATTCATTTTATTTATTTTGGTTATGAGCTAACAGGTTAATAATCAACTACATCACTGTTGATAAAATGCAATTTTAATTTGACTTTATTGAAAATGTCTGAATTTTTATCCATAGCTGGAATCCACACAGCAAACATCTAATATTATTAAACACACAGTAATCTGTGGTTTAAACTGGTACAGATCAGGGCTGCTGATCAACAAAATGGGTCACAGAGAAATAAAAAGAACAAAGTGCATCATGGGTAAAAAGAGTTGCCATGTCACTACCTGATCCGTCCCGGAAGTACGATCCGTTCTGCGCACTCGCCATCGGCTCATTTGTGCATCCAGCTATACATCCGGGTCGCACTCGGTTTTATTTTGTTAAAAAGACCTAAATGAGGTTTTTCCCTCACCAAAAATAGTAAATGTAGTAAACGATATAATGTGTTAAAGGTTAATAATGTATTTCCTGAGAAAAATGAGCTGCAGGATATTTAGCTGCGCCTTGATGTGCGTCAACCATTGGCTTTGCATGTAAACCAGCTGCTTATGCTGCCTGTAGCGAGTGCGGTCTGAACGTAGCATAAAGCCGGGCTAACACTGTGCGATTTTTTTCAATCGTTGCGCGCAGGTACAGCTCACACTTTACGACGAAACCTCAGGGTTTAAAAGATCACAGCTTACAATGTTTGTTCTCACACTGTGCGACCCGACGCTCTGATGCGATCTACCTGCTAACACTGTAAGTCTAAAAACCAGGTGGGACTAGATGGCGCTACTCTGACTCGTCTATCCGGGAGCCAAATCCCTTGGCAATTTGGGTAATTTTGTGCTGAAAGCCCTAAAAAGAAAAGGCGACGACGTATTTGGACAAAGACATGGCTGAGCAAACGTGGCTACTACGATCTGTCAATTTGACAGAAAGAACTCCATTTCACTCATTGCACCCTTGCCATGCTTCTGTTTTCACCTGAGAAGAAGAAGAATCCTTGTTTGCGCACTGAGCGATTTGCCCACGACCACCTTAGGACGGCCGACTGAATTTCAAACATGTCTGATTTTCTCCCAAACTCACGATTCCTGATGGGGAGGTGGTCGTTAGAGGCTGATCGCCCCTCGTTACCCCCTGTACACCAGGCACCATCAGGCTGAAAGTCGGCCAGATCGAAAGATTCTTGCAGGACAAAAAAGTCGCAGAATATGCCCGGCTTAACAGTAACGTCTTCAGCTACAGAGATGTAAAATTTCAACAGCTGGCTGCTGTAAGATAGCCTCATGAGACCATCCTGATCTCGCAAGCTTTCAAAGTTTCACTCGCAGATCAGTCTGAAAACTCTCCGTTAAAGAAAATGTGGAGCCGTTCACCAAACGAACGTCCAATCAGCGTTGGCTTTGAGGCGGGTTGAGGTGTGACGCAACGAGAAGCGCGACAGTTCAGTCTAAAGAACATGGCGGCTTCAGCCGATGAAACTAGCGTTAGCGTGGCTATCGAGCAAGTTTTATCGGAATTACAGAGTATTTCTTCACTGAAAGAAGAGCAAAACACTGCTCTGGAGGCTTTTCTCAGAGGAAAAGATGTTTTTGCTCTTCTCCCGACTGGTTTCAGCAAGAGTAGCCTGGCTTGTGGTTGTGTTTTCGTCGTCGCTCTGTTAGTACGTCATATGCTTCGTTGATCTGATTGGTTTATTTGGCCCGTCTATCACCAACATAGGCCAATCAGCTAACCAGTATTTTGCCCCTTCCCAAAATTACTTCAACGGAAGGTTTCCAGATGGATATGCGGAGCAAATCCATCTGGCAGAGTCACGTTAGCTGTAAGAACTTTTCCTTATAAAATATGTTTCTAATCCCCATCTTTAGTTATGATCTGATTTGTTTTAGACCGTTTCCTCTGACTCTGTTAAGGCCGCCTTTAAAATTAGGCTCCATCAGCTCCTGTCCAGACTAGGGGTGGAACGGTTCACAAAATCCACAGTTCGGTTCAGTTCACAGTTTCGTTGTCACAGTTTTCGGTTTGGTTCGGTATATATTGATTGTTATCCCGAAATCCCCAAAAAATTAATGAATTGTAATTATTTTTAATGATCCGCGGAAACCCTGGATCATTTCCGCATGTTTTGCTGCTCTGAATGTAATCATCTGGCGCATGCTCTCTACCATCTCCAAGGAAGTCAGAGGGGAGCGGACGGGAGCCACAGTGGAGGCTGTAGGCTTTGCTTTTTGCAGGCGGTCTGGAGCGCAGCGGGCCGGAGCGCTGACGGAGTATGTGGGATTTCGGGGTTAGCATGACATGTTGGTCATGTTGCTGTTAGCATAAACAAAACGTGTTGCACAATGCTTGCACACTGTTGCACTTTTATCCACCACTTTCTTTCCACCGTCATCGTAGGTAACTCTAAATGCAAAGTGGTCCCATACAGCAGACCTATAAAGTGCTGCTGGCGCGTCTTCCAACTCCTGTTCTTTCCCACTCGCCATACCCACACAATTCTCCACAACAACTGATTTTTTTCTGCTACACCCGGCTACGCTGCTTTGCTTCTTCTTCTTCTTGTTTACTACTGGTGGTTGGCTTTGGTCGCAGTACCGCCACCTTCTGCTCTGGAGTGTAAACGCTTTGCCTATGAGAAAAAGGAGCAGCGCATGAACCGAACGTAACACACGCGAACCAAACCGAAACAGTCGAACCAACCGGTTCAGACGGTTTTCATAAACCGTTCCATCCCTAGTCCAGACTGAAATGCCATGGACGCTGGTTTGCCATAATAATAATGAACTATTTTTTACCAGTATTTTTTTATTCAACATATTGTAAAAAGAACTTTTAGACTTATCATCTATTATTTGTCTTCACAAGCTTTATTACCGGAGCCACAAAAATACTTCAACGGGTTTGGAAACTAATTATAAATATTACATGCATGTACAAAAAGACACTGAGATAAAAAATATGCATAAGAGTTTGTTACAAGTAGTAAAAAGGAAAAGCTTTTTTATAGGTTATTTATTTAAACAGCGCCTCTCTGTTTCTCAACCCACAGAGACAATAACTGTCTGCTTCTATGATTGATTTTAATATCAAAGACAGATCTGAATGTGCTTTTTTTCCTGTTTGGTTTGATATCAGATGACGGACGACAGCCGTATGTAGGAGCGCGACTTCATCATCTGCATGTGTCACAGAACGCGTGTTCAGTCAGCAGGCTAATAAAGTGTTGAGCCAGCTGGCAGGATTTGACACACAGCCTCCCTGTGCAAACCGATGCAAAACAGAGCAGGACTGATGCACCTCTATCTGATGGCGACGGTTCATGCATCCAGGAAGAACAGCGTGGAGGTGAAGAGATAGGTTCATTCAAATGGGGTCAGAGAGAGAAGCCGGCAGAGAAGGAACAACGATCAGCTGCGGCGCTGCAGCGTCTCTTTTAAAGTAATCAGCTGAAATAAGCTCGAAGCGACAAATAACTGGAGGACTGGGGAGTGTTTCAACATCAGAAGGAAACGCAGAAAGTTCAAACCCTCACCACAGTCCCCAGCTGGGTCTGATGATATACTTCTGGGCAAATTTTCTCATTTAAATTCATCTATTTCCTTTCTGCACGTTTCTGTCGCTGTTTTCATGGAGTCCATGCATGCCTCCAGGATCTGGATGCGTTCGTATCTCCAATGCACAACCAAAGAACACCTGATTGTCACAATTCACCAAAACAAACACCCTGACTTCATGCCATCTGTTGGTGGCTTTTAACCGTTCCTGGGTTCACTTCCTGTCTGCTAAACCAAACAACCGGCTGGTTTCTGGTCTTCAGCGCTGTGCTAGCCAGCGTCATGCTACAAACACCTGTTTGTTTTATAGGAGCTCCAACAAAAGTAGGAGGAAATTCAAGAAAATCTAAATTTTAATTTTATCCAGTTAATCTGGCATCCTTTACTCGGTTACGTCTAAATAAAATCCAAGACAACCGAGTTCTTTCAGGCCTCATGGACGAGTGCACCTGTGTGAAGTTAAAGGAATAGTACACCCAAAACATGATTAGCCTTCATTTTCTACTCACCCCCATGCTGAACAACACTCTGGAGTACTTTTTTGATATCTCAAATGCATCTGGAGATCTGGGAGGCTTCTTGCTGTCTGCTGACATTCAAATAATGGAGGTCTATGGCGCCCGAGGCAGAAAGGTCCATAAAAGTCCACAAAAAACGTGTCAATATTCCTCCATACTGCTCGTCCAATGTATTCCAAGTGTCCTGAGTGGGCAGCGTCCAGAATTTACTCGAAACAAAGTGATTTAGAATGTTTTTAGAGCATAAACAGTGGTGTATAGGATTTCCTAAAAGCGCGCGCCTGCGAGTTCACGACTCTACGGAAACCGCGGCAGACCAAACCAGATGAAAGTGCGCATTCAGCGTCTGCTCTGCCGATAATGCAAGCGTAGAAGAAGAAATGTGCTGTTTACCTGTGCAAAGAAAGAAACAACGAAAGAAAAATGTCTGAGGAGTTCAGTGTTGAGGAAGAGCATGAGTTCTTTGCCGAGCTGAATGCGCACTTTCGTCTGGTTTGGTCTGCCGCGGTTTCCGTAGACTCGTGAACTCACAGGCGCGCGCTTTTAGAGCTTGTCTATAAACCAAACTGAACAATTGTTGTTCTCTACTTCAAAAAACACTTTAGATTTTAAAATGTAAAAAAAATGTTTCAATTTTTCATATTTCTTTTATTTAAAAATTCAATATATAACATAGATGCCTAAAAACATCCTTTTATTTCAGTGTTAAATTCTGTTTAAAGTAACGGATTATAATTAAAAACGTCTCTGGACCTTTACTTGTAACCGGCTCTGTACTCGGGGCTTAGCGTTGTGTTTCTCAACTTTTTCGCCGAAAGCGGAGCTGTGGAGACCCGCTTCGCCATTTTTTCGATATTTTGATAGGGGGAGTGGAAATGACGGAGCGGGAGGGGTTGTGTCGCTTAGATTTGCGTCCCCCGGTGTGCATTTCCCCCCACGACGTATGTTCTTCTCCCACACAAAAACAGAATTTCATTTCAAATGTAGAAATTCCGTGTTTACGCTAGATTCCGCGTCAATTTGCCAATTCTGCGATTCCGTGATAGCAGAAATTATAGGGCCCTACTGGTTGATGATTATCCTATAGAGGACGATCTTTTATTTCCGGGTGGATCACCTGAATAAGTGGTCCTCCTAATTGTCAATCATTTGTGGCGATATGTTTGCGTAAGGCCGTCCCTTCGTGTTCGTCCCGTTAGCTATCTTTTTCTGCACATGAGCACATTCAGGCGTAGTTTGGTGTAGAAGGCTTCCAGCCGTACATGTTTGAGCCCTTGCCTCCCAACACTGCCAGTTCTGTTAAGTTGGTCGTACAATGTGCGACCATCATGCTGCACAGACATCGTGAGCTGCGAGCAACAATTGGAAAAAAAAAAACAGTACAGTGTATCCCCGGCATTAGCTCTACGCCTGCCGAAGACACAGACGTCCATCCCCGTGAACACTGGGTCGGAACTCAATGGGAAAGGAAAGGATTCTGATTTCAACCGTTGCGTATATTAGCTGCGTCATATGAATCAAGATGCTATGACCGAAAATATTTGATTGACAGATGACCGTTGATATATGATTGGCCGAATTTAGGTGTTCAGGCTGACGTAGAACTAACTGACCTGAATAGAATAATAGAAGGAAAAAAAAACAGATTTTAAGACAGAATTTGTTTTTAAATAGAGATTCTCTAAATTTTGGGAAAACGTTGTCTGATAAAGAGAACGTTTATACATGTTGAAGCCAGAATGATTTGATATTTAAATAGGATTTTCCTACGACTTTAAAGAGGCAGGGAATAAACAAATATGGGAACAATCTGCTTCTTTTCTTCTTTTAAATAAAATTAATTAAGAAAATTTGAACAAATGAAATTTAAAGTGGTTTAAAATCTGTTCATTGTAGGAAAACAAGAGTCTAAATGTTTACTTTGCTATTTTTTTTTTCCAAAGTAGTAGTGTGTGGGGGAGTAAAGGCAGGTTGAAACAGGAGACATTCCCAAACAGCCTCTTCAGTTTGATGAAAACACTTCTAGTCACTGAGGATCTATTCTCTCTTTGCTTCATGCTTTAAAAACCAGAAAGATGCGGTTTCTCTCTCACCTGTGCCGAGGCTCAGAGGACACCGAGTTACAGCTCTGGACCGACAGCAGCGTGGAGGACTTCCGCGGTCCCAGCGGGGACGGAAGCAGGCTGGCGTTGGACGGGGAGGCGGACAGCAGGTTACCGTCCCCCGGTGAGGGGAACGAGCCCCGGCGGCATCCCAGCAGCACCTCCGCGCTCCCCACATCACTGAACCCGGCGTCGGATGGAAGGACCAGGATCGGCGGCACCGGGAGCCCCGTCTTCGGTGTAGCGATGCCACAGCCCGCAGAGAGGCTGTTAAATGTCCCGCAGCTGATGGTGTAAGCGGGGTCCGCCGCCGCTGCGGAGCCGGGCTTCGCTGCATCAAACTCGGCTTCATTTTCGTGGCTTCTTCCATCCTCCGCCGGGTCGCTCCGAACCGGCCGCCCGTCGAGGGAGATGTTAGTCAGGAACAAAAGAGCGGCTTGTCTTCGGCGGGAGTTCTCCCGGTTCTTTCTGTTGTATTCCCGGTAACTGAGCGTCTTTTTGCCGCTGGCCGCGGCTGGTAGGACCGCGCCGTGCTGTCCGAAGGCAGCGGCCGCCATGGCTCCACCGGCGCCGCTGAGGAGGCGAAGTGAGCGGATCGACTCAAGGCTCGCGACTGTCAAATCCCTTTTACCCGGCGCTACAGCGCTCCATGCCTTCCTGCGCGCTGATTGGTCAATATGAAAATACGTAATGACGTATGAAAGCGGTACACGCTGTAAACATTGCTAGGTAAATAAAGAGCTCAGCATGGAATAAAACCCAAAAAACAATCATTTTCCATTTGGAAAATAAGAAATTATATCATAACATTTTTTAACCAAAAAAACTAAAAATTCTAATACATAATAATAATTTGTTTTTTTAAGCAAATCGATTTATAACAACAAACATATCTAAATAAAGCTGAAATAAAGTTTCAAAGTTAGCGCACAGCATCAGTGAACCCAGCTAAAAAAAAAACACTAATCAGGCTCTAAACCTCTGTGTAGTGATAAAGTCAGACCTGAACCTTCATAAATACAGGAACAAAGTCATCCTTCTGTCACCCAATGAACATCTCCAGGATTAAAGGACTAATGCCTCTCCAGTACCTTGATAAACTAATTCATGTGTTCATCTGTAGAAGAAAGGATCACTGCAGTGGTGCCTCTACAGGTCTGCCTAAAGAGTGGATCAAACAGCCACGGTCTTCTGGATCAAATCTACGTACGTCAAGAACCAAAATTATAGATAAAGAAAATTATTTTAGTTCTTATGCTTCACTAATCTGGAACAAACTTAACTGAGTGCCGAAACCTGAAGCTGCCTTAAATAAAAAAGCATTTGTTTTGAGTGGCCTTTAACTGAGCTATCGAAACATCATTAGCTCAGTTGTAGTCTAATATTCTTTCATCTGTATTAATCAAGCTATAACTCTTTTTATAATTTACTTATAATCTACTTCTCTCTTTGTGTTTTCCTATTATGTACGACACTTTGAATTGTCTTGCTGTTATAATGATCTATAAGTGGCCTTGCTGCTAACTGAAAAAAGCATATATAGATTTAAGATTTTAAACAACTCAGTTAAAAATTCAGAGAAAAATAAAAAATAAGTAAATTTTGATAAACATTTTTGTGACAAATCTTTGTGTTTTTATCTTTCATAAGTGAGTCTTTAGTGACTGGCTTTCTTTCAACTAACACTGGTTCTCACTGCTTTTTTTATTAAATAAATGTCTTTTTTGCTAATATATCTCCCTGTTAATATTAAAATTATTATATAAATATGTATTTATTCTTTAACAATGTTATACTTTGTTGGACGTTTGTGCGTTCAGAGGTCTCCCCTCTGAAGTTTCAGCACTGCGGTGGTTCATTCTCAGCAGATGATGCAGTTCTGTATGACAGCAGCTCTGATTGGTTGTTGCCCCTTTGTTAAGAAAGCTCGGTGGATTCCCGCTCGGTGGATTCCCGCTGCACTGATCCCCTGCAGTGACACAGTCCTGGCCTGTAGTGAATCTCGCTGCTCTAGCAGGACAGTCACACTGTTGAGTTTACTAGCAGACTGCTAAATATATCCTGCAGGGTATCACACACTGTAATCTCTGCAGGCGGGGAGGGTGTGTGTGTCGTCACCTATTGATCCTCTACATCTGTAATGCGTCAGTCAGGCGAATCGGCGCCACCCGGCTAATCTGAAACAACCACAGCATGGAGATCCACCTAATTCAGATTGATATCGTGGGAATAAACTAGAAGCAGAAGTTTTCTTTCTTGTTTAATAGCTTTTTTCAAAATAACAGCTAGGTCTGTGTGGAACCATATCGGTGCATACAAAAAAAAAAGATGACCATAATTAGTTTCTCTCCATACTTCTGAGCCTTTTTTTAAAAGCAAAATTGGCTAAAATGTAGGTTATGTAACACTTTCAGAAAAAAAACACAAATTATTGCAGCTGTTGATGAAAAAAAGTTGTTTTAAAGCATATTTGGTGAGCTGGCCATCCATGAAGATGTTTACCTCAAAGGTATAAAGCTTCTAGTTAGAGTGGCTCAGGTTATCCTGAGCTATCTCTATAGTTCTGCTGCTATAGGCTTAGACTGCTGGAGGACATAGGGACCCCTTTTTCATCATTCTGCTTCATTCTATCTCTATTCTCCCACTCTGCAGAATCTGTTAGTTCAATCTCTAACGTTCTGCTCTCTCTGCTTTTTCCTCATAGTAGCTTCATCTGGTCTGTTCCTGTTTGGCTGTGACTCCATCCTGGAGAGAAATATCAGCTGTGCTGCTGCCATCAACACCTTTGTTTCTAGATGTTGGAGCTTGGCCTGTTTTCCAGTGTAGTCCTGTTTCTCTAATTGTGACTGGTTGGATGTGCTCTCTTCATCCTCTGACATGGGAGCTGGCTCGGAGCTCGTCTGCCTGGCTTTGTGTTTCCTGGACGGGGCCGCCTGTGGAGCTGGTTGACAGTTGCCTTTTGTATCTATGCTTCTTTTTCTATGTCTGCTTCTGTCTCCTTGAACCCCAGTGGGCCTCAGCAGATGGCCGCTCACACTGAGCCTGGTCCTACTGGAGGTTTCTTCCTGTTAAAAGGGAGTTTTTCCTCTCCACTGTCGCTACAAACATGCTTAGTGTGAGGGATTGCTGAAGAGTCAATGAGTCGATGCAATCAGCTGGTTTCCTTTAGATATAAAACTTTCAATCTAACTGGATGATCTGGTTAACTGTAAAGTGTTGAGATGACATGTGTTGTGAATTGGCGCTATAGAAATAAACTGAATTGAACTGAAATTAAAGGGGCATAGTCCCATTATGTGCCTACACAGAAAAGACCAAAAACCATTTGATCCAGATAAAACATGACATGGTTTCGGATCAAGACTCTGGCTCAGCGGCAATACGTACGACGGGAGAACAGAGTTTACTTGAAGGGTTTTATTGTTCAGACTGGAATCAGAGTAAGAGGATCTTGAAAGGAAGCCTTTTAGGGAGGAGTGCAAAGCGCCGTTGAGGGAGGAACAGGAGCCAGCCTTCAGCAGGAGAAAAAAACTAAAACGGAATCAGAGACACGACTGGTAAGTAAGATGATTAGAACAAGTTCAACTAACTTGGAAGTCTTTGATGAGGGACCCAGTTACCACTGGTATAGGTAACCATCTGTCGTCTTCCTCAGTGAATCCACTCCTCTAAATACTGCTTCCTTGATTGTGGCTGATGAGTGCCAGCTGGGAGCTTCACCTGCCTGGCACACGCTGAAAATGAAGGTGAGAAAACAGAAACAAAAAACTCCAAACCAAAGAAACTCTGTGGACACAACAAACAAGGTTATTTGACCAAGTTTCAGCATTGATAGATATCTTTTAGCCTAAATAGAAGTCCAGCAGTGGGCTTGATCAGCAGACATAATCAGACAAGGCGCCATCTTCTGGCAAAATTGTAGAACTAAGTTCCTCACCAGCAAAGCAACAGCTCTGCGTGGTTCACGATGAACTGATATTAATTATAAAAACTCATCTACAGCAAGTCTAAGTTTTAATAAAACCTCCCTGAGCCTCAAGTCAGAACATCAAGGATAAAGATAATTTAATCTATTTAAAACATCTTTAAAGTCATACAGTAGAGCCTCAGAATAGCATTGCTATCTCTGGTATCAGGATCAATAAGGATGTTTATTCAAACACTCATCAACTTGTCAGCAGCTCCTGCAGCTTTAGCTTCCTCACCACTGGACTCCAACAGTCATACTGTATTTCCAGCACTCGTTTCATCTAATCCATTTTGGAATCAAATATTTAGGTTTTTTTATTTGCTTTTCTTTAGATTGGATCTTTGGCTTTTCTTTATTGTTTTCACTCTTAAAAGGGCAGAAAAAAGAAAGAAAAAAACAAAGCAAACGCTCAGTTCAGGTGTTTTATAAAATATGTGAATCAGGAAATTGTCTATATACCAAACTGAACGACTGTTCTCTACTTCAAAAAAAATTTCAGATTTTTTTATAGATTTTTTTTTTATTTGAAAAGTCAATGTATAACATAGATGCATTAAAAACTGCTTTTTATTCCAGTGTTAAATTCAGTTTAAAGTAACAGATTATAATTAAAAATGTCTCCGGACCTTTACTGGTTGATGATTTTTAATTGCTTACCCCTGTTATAAACAGAGGGTTTTATTTGCTAGAAGAGCAAAACAAAGCATAAAAATACTAATTTAACAAATAATACAACACGACGTTGCTTTAAACTTTCAGAAAACCTTTGTATGTGACAGGACTGAGCTACTAGCATGTGAAATTTAAAAGTCATATAAGCTGGCAATGCCTCTATAAATATACAGTAGCTTGTAATGGTAATCTGTTTAATCTATTATTTACATAAGGAGATGAAAATCATTGTTTATGTGGCAGTTTTTTTGTTTTTATTTGCTAGCAAAGTAATGAATATCATATTTTTATGGTGGTTTCTTTTTAATATGTATAGACAGGATAAAATATTCATAAACGCATTGGTTAAACCATGTAAAGTGATTTGTAAAATAAACATTCCTTCCTGTGTTCAATGAGCCTAAACTCTATCTCCCACTGACTGGTTCTGTCCCATGTAGTAAAAATGAATAAATAAATACTAAGTTAGCTACATAATGAAAGAATAACTCAACCGTCTGTGATAGAATAATTTCCATGCAGGGATTTCATGATGTTTTATTCAATTTCAGCCCCTACTCCACCATTAGTGAGACCACAGGACCTTCAAAGGAGCCTGAGGCAACACTGCAGATCTGCATGAGATGTTAGTTTATTTAAAAAAATTATAAAAGTCTGAAATGTCCACTAATCAGATCTGGGTTAGACCTCCATTCAACATTTTATGGAATATGGGCAATGAGGGAAGTCTGAATTTTTGGAATTAAAGGAAAAGTCTGGTCAGCAAGGAATCTTATGGAGAGGAGAGGAGAGGAGAGGAGAGGAGAGGAGAGGAGAGGAGAGGAGAGGAGAGGAGAGGAGAGGAGAGGAGAGGAGAGGAGAGGAGAGGAGAGGAGAGGAGAGGAGAGGAGAGGAGAGGATCATGCCATTCTCCTCCTTAAGGTCACTAGCTTTGCCGATCGTGAATCCTTGATTCCAGCTGTGAAATTTGCGTTCAGTGTGAACGTATCATTATTAAGGCAAAAAAAATTAATCAGATTAATCACAATTGATTGATTATTGAAATAATTGTCCAAATTAGTAATCGATTAATCGATAAATGGAGTGTAAAAACTGTAAAATATGCCTTTAGCTGACAGAGTGACCCCCTTAGAGCAAAAAAATATATTAAAGGAAAAGTTTGGTCAGCAAGGAATAATCAATGGATCATTATTTATACCTAAAACTAATACGGTTGTGGTGATTTAATGAATTTAGCAATAATCAGTAAAAAATAAAAATAATAATTTTCATCATGAGTCTAGGAGCAGCCATTTTTGTTCAAATATAGCAACACCTCCCTCCTGCCATCTTCCGGCAGTGATGTCACGGTGCGGTAAGCCTAGCGCCACATTTGGAAGAATTGTGACAAACACCAGATACAGCACTGGGACTTGATCAACAGCCGATACCGCACCGTGACGTCACAAACCAGTAGGTGGCAGTAGTGTTCTTTGACAAACATGGATGCCTCCAGTAAAGCACATTCACATGAAAATTACTTTGAATTAAAAACACTGATCATTTATTGAACAGGATGGAATCATTTTAGATTTAAAGAACTTTCAGAAGTTTGAATTCTGAATATAACCGGACTTTTCCTTTAAATCAACTTGAGGATTCTGCTTCCAGGAGAAGAAACGTTAATTTCGACCTGGAGACCACCATCCTCTGAGGGAGGCACAGAGGCGGGAGAAGTATTGTTTACGGTCCAAGGTCAAACAGGAGTTTTAGGAGAATTTGTTCCAGCATTAAAATAACGAAAACACTCGATCAAGGTTGAAAAAAAAAAAGACTGGTTAAAGAACAATCACATGAAGGTCATGGAGTAGCTAATCTTCAGACCTCATTCCTACAGAAAGTCTGTGGAAGATTTAAAGCTTAAGTTTCCAAGCAGCAGAAGCCAAAAAACGTATGGATTCCTATAGATTTATGAAGAGAAGAAAAATAAATCCCTCAAACCTCCTGACCATCAGAAAATATCCTTTTTTTTTTTTTTATGCAATAATTGCACAGTTTACATGAATACATGAACATTCGTCTCCATTGTGAGAATAATACACTGTGCAGTATCCAACATTGCTGGTGTTTTAACATAAAACAAAAATGTAAATGTACATCATCACATTTTGCCAGGGAAAGTACAAATTTATAAAAAGATATTAAATTGTTTACACACATTTACAGTTTTTGTTGCCTTTTGATTAAGATAAAACAGAAAATATCCTAATGCTCCTCAGAGCGGAAATCAATCTCCATGTTCTGGGTAATGTTTTGTTGGTTGATAAACTATTGCTTTTACCAAATATTGTTTCTCTTCTCTAAGCTGAAATTCCCACGATACCTTTAAGTTCTGTAAAAGGGAGCAAATGTACAAAAGTTTAGAGGATAAAATGATTATTTATCTCACTGCTTTAGATCGCAGAGGCAATTCCACTCATATTATTGAATAAAACGGAAACATTAAAAAATAATGTCAGCAACAAAAGCTGTTATCGTCCAAACTTTATCTGTTAATCTTTTTTTTAAGCACATAAACAGTTGAAATGCTGACATGGCAGGCTGAGGGCAGACAGTGTTGTTTTCATATTATAGTATTTACTAAGGGAGAAAAGCTATCCGTCTAACCTGAGACGGTGTGTCCTGATGGACTTTATCCAGAAATTCAATTCAGTTCATTTCTATAGGATCACTTCACAACATATAATTTCTGGGCACTTTACAGAAACAATTCAATTATATGATCCAGTCAGACTGGCACAAAGTTTCTACCTAAAGAAAAGCAGCTGATTGCATCCAGTGACTGACTTTGCAGGATTCTCTCCTCCTGGATGAGCATGTGGGCGACACCTGATACTAGCTTGCATTTTGTTGTTGGTTCTGCAGCAATCCCTCACACTGAGCATGCATGCAGAGACAGTGGAGAGGAAATCATCTTTCATCAATCCTATTTCTCTCCAGGATGGAGTCACAGCCACACAGGAGACAGATGAAGCTTCAGAGCAGAGAGCGTATAAAGTTATGGGTTTAACCACCAAATACTGCAGAATGGGAGAATAGAAGTAGAATGTGGCAGAGAGAGGAAAAAGGGGTCCCTATGTCCTCCAGCAGTCTAAGCCTATAGCAGCATAACTATAGAGATAGCTCAGGATAACTTGAGATCATATCTCTCCTATCCTGGCTTCTCTTCATTGGCTTCCTGTTAAATCCAGAACAGAATTTAAAATCCTCCTTCTCACATATAAAGCCTTAAATGGCCAAGCTCCATCTGATATCAGAGATCTGATTGTTCCTTATGTTCCTAACAGAGCACTTCGCTCTCAATCTGCAGGTTTACTAGTGGTTCCTAGAATTTCTAAAAGTAGAATGGGAGGCAGATCTTTTAGTTATCAGGCTCCTCTCCTGTGGAGCCAACTACCAGTTTTAGTCCGTGAGGCAGACACCCTGTCTACTTTTAAGGCTAGGCTTAAAACTTTCCTTTTTGATAAAGCTTCTAGTTAGAGTGGCTCAGGTTATCCTGAGCTATCTCTATAGTTCTGCTGCTATAGGCTTAGACTGCTGGAGGACATAGGGACCCCTTTTAATCATTCTGCTTCATTCTATCTCTATTCTCCCACTCTGCAGAATCTGTTAGTTCAATCTCTAACGTTCTGCTCTCTCTGCTTTTTCTCATAGTAGCTTCATCTGGTCTGTTCCTGTTTGGCTGTGACTCCATCCTGGAGAGAAATATCAGCTGTGCTGCTGCCATCAACACCTTTGTTTCTAGATGTTGGAGCTTGGCCTGTTTTCCAGTGTAGTCCTGTTTCTCTGACTGTGACTAACTGGATGTGCTCTCTTCATCCTCTGACATGGGAGCTGGCTCGGAGCTCGTCTGCCTGGCTGTGTGTTTCCTGGACGGGGCCCCCTGTGGAGCTGGTTGACAGTTGCGTTTTGTATCTATGCTTCTTTTTCTATGTCTGCTTCTGTCTCCTTGAACCCCAGTGGGCCTCAGCAGATGGCCGCTCACACTGAGTCTGGTTCTGCTGGAGGTTTCTTCCTGTTCAAAGGGAGTTTTTCCTCTCCACTGTCGCTACAAGCATGCTTAGTGTGAGGGATTGCCTTTCAGTCGATGCAATCAGCTGGTTTTCCTTAGATAGAAAACTTTGAATCAATCTGACTGGATGATCTGGTGAACTGGAAAGTGACCTGAGGTGACATGATGTGAATTGGAGCTATAGAAATAAACTAAATTGAATTGAAGTGAGAAAATCTGGATCAATTGTCTCTATTTTCACCACAACAGCAGCATAATCGTCCTACAACGATGGATTCTGGAAAGGCAAGCTTTAGCAGTCATGAAAACAGTAAAACCCCAACATGACTTTGTTTCTGCTATTGTCTTTTTATCCTTTGTACGATGACGGTGTCCAGAAAGGCACCTTTGAAATTAAATGTATTATAATTATTATTGTTATTGTTCATGAAGGGAAAAAAATAAATTTAAATCTCAGTACTAGTTTGGAGGGAAAAAATAATTCGTAGTTTTAAGATTTTTAATCCATCTCCAAACCAACATCACCTTTTAATCTCAGCTAGACTGTGAAAAAGTTTCATTTCATCTGAGTTTAAATCCTTACTCGTTATGATTAAATAAACTAACATGAGATAAATTTTAACATCCTTGATCATTTCCTCCATGGATAAACAGCCATTCCATAAAAAGCTGACATTGTTGCAGTGGTCATGCTTTGCGCTGCTGTGTCTCTGATGGTCAAAAGGAATCAAACATTTTAAAACAAATGAAGAACTCAGCATTGCTTCTGTTACATAACCCCACCGAGCGGGAACGGAGCAGCTCGGGTGAAGCCCATGGGTGTTCTGGTCCCTGCTGTGATGTTCAGTGATGTTGGCACAGAGTAAAGCCGATGGGAGAGAGGAGAAGCAGTGCATTATGGGTAGGTCCTGATGCAGATATGGGTCAATGCAGCGGTGGGACTGAAATGTATCTGTGAAGTCATCCTTTATTCACCTATTAAAATCAATCTCTGCTGTTTATTTACAGCATGTTTCTAACAAGTGGAATTCAAAGCAGTCTTCCACTGCCACCTAGTGGTGTTCAACATAAATTACACCCCAATCAGGCCAGAAATACATCACTGAAATGCGTTTGATACAGGGTCAGAGGTCAAAAGTATTAACGTATATTAGTCAAGTAGAAGTATGAATCCTACTGATTTAAAGGAGGAGTATGTAAAATTCAGACTTCTGAAAGTACTTTAAATATAAAATTATTACCTACTGTTCAATAAATGATAGGTGTTTATAATTAAGAGTAATTTTCATTTGAATGGACACGTCCAAACCAGTAGCGGCGGTGTTTCAGGCAGCGTGTTGGAGGAAGGGGGGACCACTGAAGACGTTTTATTGTTCTCTCCCTTTTATCTCCTCTTTCTTTCATCTTTTCTCCTTTTTTCCTGTTCTACTTACATCGCAGTGTCCATAAAATATGCAATACTCCCTGCATGAATTATAATAAAGCTTTTTATATGCATAACTCAAGCGGAACACTATGGCGATAGCCGTACTGCTCCACTTGTGAAAGCAAAATTTGTTAGGCTCTTTTTGGCATCAAAATTATTATTATTGTTGCCACATTGCCAGACGGGACACTGTTAAAAATCTTTTTAAATAAATAAAAGGAGGAAGGTGGAACCAGAGGGACAGATCAGATCAGAGCGTCTCTGAATGAGACCCCGGAAGCTTTCCGGCCATCAGGTGACAGCAGCTCCTTCCTGCAGCTCAGAGGAGCCAGGCTTCAGAAACCTGCAGGAAGGAGTTCCTGAATAAACCGGTTTACGTTCGGCCTGTAGAGCCTCCGTCAGCAGACAACTCTCACCTCTTCAATCAGTCACATCCAGCACCGCTTCAGCTCCCTCAAGGTCCCATCCCAGCGCCTCCATCAGAGACTTTAACTAGGCCGAAGCAGGACTTTAAATCTATTTCCCCAGCTGGTTCAGAGGATTTTATTACCACTACTGTTGAGAAGAAAAAAAACAAGATATTTTATTCTTTAAAAAACTTCAAAGGTGTAAAAAGGTTTTTAATTAACTCTGCAGTGTCTTGGATCTTGGATTTCAGAATAGAAGGATTTCCCATCATCCTTAGTCCACCTCAGTTGCCATAAGTTAGGCATAAGCATGACACGCTTTAAGGACGTCCCTCACAGGTTTTGCATCCATCCATCCATTTTCCGTCACGGTTTTATCTCTGATGGGGTTGCTAGGGGTGCTGGTGTCTATTTAGTATTTAGAAAAAAAATTTGAAAACATTTGTGCTTTATATAAACATCTAAAAATCTGTTTTTTTTGTTGTTTTTATGTCCTGCTTTTAGACTTAAACAACTTTTATAATAAAAGTTATAATAAAAGTTTTGTTTAGCACAGCTTTTCTGCCTTAAATTAACATTTCCATTCCTTAAATTGCAGCAGTGATCAAATGTAAACAGTGTGGGAGAAAAAAACATGTTGCAAAAAAACGCTTTGATATGGAAGTTCAGAGCATTAAATATATATGGTGCAATTATGCATTATTTTTGGTTTAGTTTTATCAGGGTGATGCAGAGTCTGTGACATAAATTGGAGTTTTTTTTTTTTACTCTGCACAGTCCCGTTGCTAAAACATTGAGCTAAACATCCTGTGGTTTTCAGGGTTTATCCAAGTCTGAACGAGTTACTGTTTTAAAAATGTAAAGATCTTCGCTGAGATCGGTCAGAAATTTTAAATTCTCCTCAATGTGATGCAGAAGCTTTGTGAAGAGTTTTAGCTCTGGTTCTGCTCTCACTACATGTCTAATGAGAGAATGGGCTTTTTCTCTATGTTTTCAATGGGATCTCTGCTGTTTAAGTATGAAAAATGAATAAAAACACTTTTATTATGAGAGAATGGGCTGTTTGGAAATATTTCCAGGCACAAAAAAGCAGACAATCATGGTGTGGAAACTAAAATCACTAATGTAAGGTAAGAAAACTACAGACTGGTGTTAAATACTCATCTATTCACAGCTTGTTACTGTTGTTACTCCTGTAAACAAAAAAGTTTTTAGCTCAATAAGAAATCAAACTACTAGTAAACATGGCAGGTGTTTATTTAATATATTTGCTGATCAATAAATAAATGTTAGAGATAATATGATCACAACACAAAAATGGTAAATAAATAAATAGTTTGTACACTGCAAAAAATGTAAATCTAAATAACTCATTTTTTTCTTAAAATAAGTGCCTTTGATCCTGAATTGAGGAGGTAAATGAGACACTTTGCCAATAGAACAAGATAATTAACATTTGAAATAAGAAAAATCATTTGCATTGTCTTTTTTCAAGTGCATATTATCTCATTGACTTATGTTAAGTGTAAAAATACTTTATCCATTGGGAAACTATCTTATTTAGCTGCTCAAATTACTGTAAGGGTAAATACACCTATTTTAAGACATTTTTACTTAATTTCAGATAATTTTTGCAGTGCATCAGAAGTTAGTTTTGTTGTTGTTGTTCTTAAGTTGTGATATTGTGCTTTAGTTTTCAGCCTTTATACTGTAAAGCTGCGAAATGGGGCACAGTTTTGTTGTTCTTAAGTTAAAAATCAGAGCAGAGAACTGGTAGATTAGTATAAAGAGAGTTCAGCCAGGCTTATTGTTTGAAAGTTTTGTTAATCTTTCAGAGATTTGTGTTAAGTTTTATGGTGAACAGCAATAAAATTCCCAGGGGAGAACTGTGAAAGGAAATGATAAAAATAAGAATAATTACTATTATTAATAGGAGGTTAAGTGTTTCTGTTCAGGCAGCAGCTTAAGCTAAGAAATAGTTAAGATATTTCTGATTTGTCTCTTATCTCATTCTGACAGAAACTACACTACAAAAACAATCTAGAAATAGGTCAATATTTCTTAAATTAAGTGTATTTACCCTTAATTTGAGTATGTAAATCACATGATCTGCCAATGGAATGAGTATTTTTACTCTTAAAATAAGATAATTAGATAATATGCACTTGAAATAAGACAAATCAATTGTGTTTTCTTATTTTAAGTGTAAATTGTTTTGTTTCATTGGCAAAATGTCTCTTTTACCTCCTTAATCCAAGAACAAATGCACTTATTTTAAGAAAGAATTACTTATCTAGATTTCGATTTTTTTCCAGTGTAATGATCCAGATTCAGACTTTTCCCCTAATTTACGTACATTAAAATAACTTCTATAGCAAAATGATACAAACCAAAACTAAGAAAATAAAAACATTTCGGTCTCGATCCAGTTGGACGTAAAATTTCTGGTGTTTTTGTAGCAACAGAAAAAGGCGTTCTGCTGTTGAACATTTTGCTAATTTACTGACATTTATATATAAAAAAATCATAATTGAAGCTGCATTAAAACTAGATTTCCAGCATTTATTAAAGCTTGAATCATTGGCTGGTAAAATAAATTGTTTTTAGTCACTTTAAAAATGAATAATCTCACTTATAATCTTGCCAAGTTTTTTGCACCACTGATCTCTATTTATTCCCTGGATTGCTGATTAATAGTACGGTAGTATAGGGTTGAAGGGAAGCCACCGGCCACCATATTGGTACTCCTTAGTTAGACCGGTCGCAGCGTACACAATCTGTGCGCTAAAGCATCGAACAACGATGATGTTCTCATTTTTAGGGGGATTTAAACCTTTTAAAATAAATATAAATTCATCACTTTGACACAGACTGGCTGTTTCATAGAATAAGTACATTACTGGAACTTATAAAAAATAGGCCCATCACATTGCATGATCAATATGGAGTAAATTAAGTCTATAAATCATGTAATATAACATGTTATATAAATCCAATACAATAAAATTAATGTGTTAATAGAACATAATAATACAGATGTTCCAAAAGTGCTAAATTAATGATGCACATTTAATAATACATGTATTGATGACATTGTTATGGTAATTACACATTACAGATAATTTCAAGATTTTACATCAAGACTGATATACAAGTACATGTCTGTTAATGATGTAATATTTTCCTATTTGCAAATGATGTATGCATGATGTCATGCTTTTATGCTGTGTCTGTGCATCCCTTAGCAAAAAGTAATTTATTGAAGTAAACTAAAAGTGCACTAATTTCATACTTAAAATCAGGCAGTGCACTTGGAGTTTACTTATTCTAAACTATATTTCATACACTTAATAGTATAGTCTAGTGTACTTGACTATACTATTGTTTAATTTATTGTTAGTAAACTTAAAAATGTCCCAATTTAGTTCGAAGAAGTATTACTTTAGTAATTTCATTTCATTTCATTTATTGTTTATTTGAAAGGGGACAGTGTACATTAATCAACATTAAAACAATGTAAATATACTCGAGTTAGCTAAGGAGTGCTAATTTTCATCGGTAGTCCCCCAGCCAGGTATAAAAAAGGCAACCTTAAAAATAAACACAAGTATAAAATCACAAGATAAAATTACAATACCAATTACATAAAAAACACTATGGTTAAGAAATACAATTCATGTAAAATAATTAAAAATTAATTGTAAAATTATTTACAGAAAATCTTAGTGCCCACAAATTTGGCTCTCTACAAGCCATTTTTTTGCATTCTTTTTGAATGAAGAGAATGACAAAGAGTCTCTGATGGTTTCTGGCACTGTGTTCCATTGCTGAGATGCTCTTACGGAGAAAACAGCCTGACCAAAGGCTGTTTTCTCCGGGGGATGATGCCGTCTTCCCTCACTGCTCCTCTGGTTACCCTGACCTCACTGGATCTGAACTGTACAAAGTCACATAGTGGAGGTGGTGCTAAACCATGTCGGATTTTATAAATTAAACAGATGTTTTTGAACTTGATAAGATTGTTCCAGGTGAGTAACTGATATTTCCTTAGAATACTACAGTGATGGTAGTGGTATGGTTTTTTTATCCAGTATTTTTAATGCTTGTTTATATAATGTTTCTAATGGTTTCATTGTAGTAGAGTGAGTACTGGACCAACTTATAAGACAATTTGTTATATGGGATAAAATCATGGGGAAAAAATATGATTTAGCAGCTTCAGTTGAAAGAAAATCTCTAATGAATCTGAAGTTTATTAAACTAAACTTAATCCTATTACAAACTTTTTGGATATGAGTTTTGAAATTGAGATGCATATCTATATGTAAACCTAAATATTTATATTCAGTGACGACCTGTAATCATTCTCCAGATATTAAAATTTCCGGTTCTATATTTATGAGGTTGTTTTTTGAAAAAAAAAAAACATGGTAACTCTTTTAGATATGTTCAGTTGCAGACAGGATTGCTCAAGCCAGGTTGAAATCAGTGACATGGCCTCAGTTAGTTTTGCGGCAACTTCCTCTGTGGATTTTCCATAAGCCAAGATAGCTGTGTCGTCTGCATACATCAAAGTGTCACAGTAATACTTCAAGTAAACTAAAAGTACAATGATCGGTATACTTTCGAAACTTATACTTAAGTATTCTTATACTTAAGAATTTACTTCAACTATATTACTTTTTGCTAAGGGAGCCTTTGAAAATGTTTGAGATGATTTTTTTCCCTCAATATAACATGAAATATATTTCAACACATGAGAAATATAACAAACACTAGAAAAAACTACAGCATCATCCCCTAATAAAGAATTACTACATTAACATTTCAGAGTGAATTATTTATTCTGACATTAGACACGATGTCATTGGCTAACTCAGTCAATGTCCTCCAGTCAGTCTAAGATAGCCAGTCTAATGTTAGTCTACATACTATACTATAGGATACTATAGGATTGGTTAGTTCATCCACTGACTGAAATATTACCTTAAAAACATTTTCCCACAGTCGGCAAAACTTTTTGTTTTTGCAGCCAAATGCTGCACATGTAGGCATTTTTATGTCGCATCTCTGTGAAGGTGGGGAGTACCAATATGGCGGCTGGTGGCTTCACTGTTTTCTGGCAATCAGCAATCCAGTGAATAAAAGGAGATCAGTGGAATAAACCTGTTAGCTGATGAGTTACTCATTCAGACCACTAGGGGGGAGTGTTGTCGAGTAGATGTTTAAATCAACAACCCGTCAAAAGGCCTTTTAGTTTGCTGCCTTTTTCTAGGAAAAAGTTTCAGTCATTTTTCCAACCGTTTAACCTCATGATCAAAGGAATACTTTGAATTTGTCAGTAACTTTCAGCCTAATAATGAAGACAGCGTAGGGAACTGAATTAGTAACTCAGCTACTACTCAATCAAAGTAACTAGAAACTAGTCAAAGTAACTTTCAATCTGATTTTTAGTATCTAAAACAGGGTTAACCAATTAAAAATCTGCTTCTTTTTTCCATCACTCAGTTCTGAAAACCTTTGATCACCATCCAGGAGTCCTTCTCAGTTCTGCCGGGTCGCACCAGAGCAATCTGTAGCTGGAGCACTGATGTTTTTAAGGACCTGCAGGTCCATCATGAAAAGTCAGATGCAGATAATTGACCCACCTGTTCTCCAGGGTAACTGGAGTCCTCTATGGTGTATCATTTCAATCTGTAAAACTCACACGAAGAGAAAAGACAATTAGGAGAAATTTATTGATACAATTACTTTGTCTTTGGCGCTCAGACCTCAGCAGGAAACATAGCGCTTAATTTTGATAGGTATGCATGAACAGAAGTAAAGAACAGGGCCTTTTAAGATAAACTTCGATGCCGATTGGCTTTCGTGGAGGTGTGCTTCAAAACTGATGGCTGTGTCGCAGGTGGATGTAGATTAGAACGAGTATTTCAACTCTTTCCCTCTGTTCAACAATGGCTTTTCCCTTTTAACAAAGATGGCTTCCTTCACTCCTCTTTCAAAGCATCTGTTTTCTCTGTCCAAAACATGAACATTTTGGTCATCAAAGGGTGTGTCCTCTGTTCTTCAGATGAATCTTGACCACAGCTGCTGGCTCTCCTGTCCTGAGACAAGTTTGTTGTTTTCTCCTCTGTGTTTGATGCAGTGTTGTTCTTCCTGGTAGTCTTTGACTTAAAAAAGCCAAACTTTAGAATTGAACAACTTAATTACTAACCCTATTCACCTGTCTAACTCTGCCTGGTTTCTAATTAATGCTCATCTGAACCACCTGCTCCTGCCTCTATTTATGGTGCTTGCATCCAATCAGCAAGCCCAGTTATCTTGTTCTTTCTAGCCAGTGGTGAGAGTATTTTTAGAGTTCCTTGGTGTTTCTGATTACCTGATCCTGACCTGTTCTGCCTCTCAACCACTGAGCCTGCCTGTTCCTGTTCAGATCTGTTTACCTGACCTGACTTTAGACTCCTGCATGGTCTCTGTGGCTGCAGCATGTGGGACACTCTGGGCAGCGCTGCATCTTGTTAGCAGCCACTGGCTGGATCCTACCTTGTTCTCTGGGCACGGACTGAACTTTTAAAGCAGGTTAGTGACTAACGTTCAGAATGTTCCTCCGTTTGATTTACTTGGTCACTAAGCTGAATTTTCCTCTCTCCAGAGGTCCCTGCCTCAGACGCCCTGGCCGCTGCTACAACAGATCTGTTTTTGATAAACACCTTTTGGCTACGTTCACACCGCACGCCTTGATGCTCAATTCCGATTTTTTTACAAAATCCGATTTTTTTACGTTGCCGTTCATATTTCCAAATATATGCGACTTGTATGTGATCTCCTGTATGAACTGCAATCATACAACGCAAGTATCCTGCATGCGCAGTACAGGACGTGATGATGTCACAGGCCAGCGTGCTCTTTTTTTCAGATAAGTAAACATTGATGGCCAGCCATCTAGCGATCTTTTCCAACCATAAAAACACAACCTTTTCAATATGGTTAAACATAAATGCTGCTCTCTGCATCATCATCTGACATGGTTGTTGTTTTTCTTGCTGCTTCTGCGTAGCAAGACGCAGAATAGTGACCTTTGTCGGGTATTATTGACGTTCAGGTCGGATGAATGCGACCTGGCCGTTCACACACAGGTCGCATTTGAAAAGATCAGATTTGTATCGAATTCAGGACCACAGAGCCAAGTGGCCTGGGTCGGATTGGAAAAAATCGGATCTGTGTTGTTCAGACAGCCATGAAAAGATCCGTTTCAGGTCGCATATGGGCAAAAAAAATCGGATTTGGGTCACTTCAGGCTGCAGTGTGAACGTAACCTTTGAGTAATCCCACTGTCTGTCTTGCCTGAATACTGAGTCCTTCTGTTCTCAGTCAGGACACTTTGTGGTTGCATGAATTGGATGAATGGGTATTTCCACAGGCATGTTATAACTACTGGATTCGATTAACTTCAATTCAAATTAATTCAATTCCATTTATTTATACAGCATAAATTCATAACGTGTAATCTCAAGGCACTTTACAGAGACTATTCAACGTGATCATCCAGCAAGCTTGGTTCTGTGTTTTCTATCTAAGGAACAGCAGCTGATTACATCTAGTCATTAATTTTACAGGATGCTCTCTCGCTGGATGAGCACGTGACAACAGTAGATATTCGCTTGCACTGTGTCATTGGCTCTACAGCAATTCCTCATAACAATGCATTGAGCTGCACTGGAGAGGAAAACTCTCTTTTAACAGGAAGAACCCTATAGGAGAACCAGAACCAGGCTCAGTGTGAGCAGCCATCTGCTGAGGCAGTGGGGTTCAATGAGAAAGAAAGAGACATATAAGAGCAATATAGAAGCACTGACCTATAAATATTTGCTATGTTAGAAAATGTGACAGTAGACTAGCTCCACCGATGGCTCTGTCTGGGAAAGTAGTTAATCAGACAAACTCTGAGCCAGTTTTCCTATCAGAGGGATTAAAGAGAGAACATCCAGTTACAGTAAAAGCTGAGCAACTATCTATAAACTAAGGTATTGATGCAGGCAGGCCAGCTGATATTTCCCTCTAGGATGGAGTCACAGCTAAACAAAACCAGACCAGATTAAGCTATTAGGATAGGAAAAAGAAGAGCATAAAGTTAGAGGCTGAACTAAAATATGTGGCAGAATATAAGTAGAATGTAGAAGAGAGAAAATAGTGTCCTCCATGTCCTCCAGCATTCTAAACCTATAGCAGCATAAGTATAGTTATACCTCAGGATACTGTTAAGGAAGAAAATATTCTAAAATAGTTAACTTTGGAAAAAGGTTGGCTTTTCATTCTTCCCTTCCCAGGTCCACTCGGCGAGCTGCGTGTGGTCACTATGAAAATCGGCAAGGCGTGTTGACATCACAGAATTACAGAGTTTAATCCAATATAAGACAATGCATACACTTAGAAATAAGACAATGCACAAACCTACACCCGAAACTGCAGAACAACAGAGACATACATTCAGTTACCTGACATGAATGGAGAGAAGAAAATAAAGCAAAGACGTACAAAGACATCTTTGGAGAGTTGCAAGGGCAAATCTGATCTGTAACTTCTATGTATAAAGTTTTATCCTCTTGTATTTAATTTATTCAAATAAGGCTGGCCCTTGGTCCTCCAACCAGAAGCCATCTCTGACACTGCCTAGAGCATTACCTAATTTACTGCAAACATCTGGGGTCATTTGCTTCTTTGTTTTAACAAGAAAAAGCGGAAAGCTTGTCCTGGCATCTAGAATTCTTAGGGTCATAAAACACAAGATAAGCTTTCACAGACAGCTTGTGGAATGCGGGGGGCCTCACCATAAATTCTCAGGAACAAACTTAAATTTAGTAATCTGGTTCAAGGAAATGTTATCTTCACAAACTTGTTCAAAATAAGAAATATGTTCACAAGGAGAGTATACAATATACCTTTTACACATGCCATAAGATTAACTGTATTAAAGACTAAAAATAATCATTTTTCTTTAACAGTCCCCGTTTTGAGGTCTGAGACACACAGACCTCACAAATAAATTGATTAAGCCTTCTAATAGAGGAACCAAAAAACTATTTAGTATACTAAAAAACTAAAACATTAGCCCAATTTTATAACAGTCCCCTTTTTAAACATACCCTCCTAGCTCCACTGCCAGGTCATGTGTCTGAAGCTGAACTCCATTATCTGAACTTATCAAATGTATCCTGCACTATCCAACAATTTAATACTCACCCGATGAACCACAAACTTTTAACCAGTAAAAACTAAACTAAAAATACATTTCACTTATCAAACATGAAAAATCATAAAACTCAGTTTTGTCAATAGAAGAAAACACACAATAGAAATACCAGCCCAAGTATAAAATTAGAAAACCAGAGTAAGATATCTCGAAATTACTAAAAAATGCTCAGCAGACTTAAAAGACAATACTCGCTACAAAACTTACAATTTGTCAATACAAAACAATAACAACATCAAAAAAAGAAAATAAATCATAAACACATAAAAATTACAAAATATCCTTTTTTTTCTTTTTTTTCACAATTCAATAAGAGCTCAGAGTTCGTCTCTATGCTCCTTCAATAGTCCTCCAAAAATGAATATGAATTCTTCGTCAGGAAACGATCCAAAAATACGCGCAAAAAGAAACGAATGTTCTTGAAGAGTTCGCAAAAAAAACGAAAACACGCAATAAAAAGAAGATAAGTTAATGATGATCTTGTAGCCTGATCCTTCACGTGTTCCTCCTCGGTTGTAAACCTCAGGTTTTCCACCTGAGTGTCCGTTGCTCACTGAAAATTGGAGTATTATGCCAATTTAACAGTGAGTTTAAGGAGAGGGTGCGATCTCCTTTTCTCAATGGAAGGACACCGGAACAGGATTATTGTGCCTGTCCGGGCCTTTTAAGCCTTGTGATTCAGGAAAATGAAGTAATCTTAGCAGGAATCCCTGCTACACTTCTGCCTGGTACTGCAGATCCTCCTCCGCGTTGGGATGTGCCTGCAGACACTCCTCGACCGCAGGTTGAGACTGCAGATTCTCCTGTATGCCTTGTAGCGTGCGTTGTGGCTCCTCAGCTGCTGTGCACTGACTCCAATGGAACCACGTGTCTCCTTTTCCCTTGTAGACGGACAGCATGAGATGTACTCTCCACGACTCGGTATGGTCTGGTGAAGCGAGGTTCAGACCATTTTCTTTTGAAGACCTTCAGGCGCACCCAGTCGATTCCCGAAACTGATCCCGTATTTTGTAAATTCCGCTGCCAGGACCTGTAACTCATTGAAGAAATCTTTATGAGATAAATGTGCAAGCTTACCTTTCCATCCTGGAATGCGGGTAGCAGGTCCTGGAAACATCCGTCTTGTCTGGAGCTCATATGGGGAGAACCCTGTTGATTGGTTAATGATTGATCCGACACTTCATGACAGCTTTGCTGTCTTCCTTTTGTATTATAAATCTGCTACTTTGGAGCTGTATTTTATCAATCCTTTGACCCTCTTTTTATATAAGGCCTAGATGAGAAATAAATGTTTCCTATCATGTTAAACCCAAAACTTAACTGTATTTTAGAAGCAGTTCCATAATTGTTAATTTGTAAATCTCCAATTTAGACCAATTTAATTTCAATCATATTTTCTATTTTTTAAAACCTTAAAGAATGATCAGACTTTTTACATGAGTATAGTTAACCTTGTCACTAAATATAAAAAATGACCTACTTTATTCCAATCATAGTTTTAAATCCCAAAACTTTCAACCATTTTTACCTTTGATCCATTTATTCATTTGAAAACCTATTTATAAAATATTTAATTGAATAATGTATTACCCTTTTTATATTGTTTATCAATTATCAATGCCTTTTCAGTTTTGGAGAGAGATTCAATACAGCTAAATTTATTAAATGATGTAAATCTTTAGTTTAGACCTTCCTGGATGTCTTAGTTAAACAACTTATTTTAAAACATATGAATAGAGATGCAACAATCCAATGATCACCTTCCTTAGTTTAAGAACACTATTTTATGTAAATTATTTGATAGTCAATAGTATATTCAATTTATAAATTTTACTTATTTCATATCCAAATAGTTAGCTCATCTTTAATGCTGCTAATACACCGTAAAATATTTAATGTATTTTGATTTAACTTCAATAACCTCTTTTTCCGAAAAGTAAAGAGAGATCCAAACTAAAAATTTTGCTTATCAGATCAATTCCATTCATGTCCCCCTGTTTCTATAACAGAACAAATGTTCTGTCATAGAATACAATAAAAATCCTATACAACTCATTGAGATGAAATCCGCTATCACCACTAACCTTAGCCTCATGTAACACAGTTGGATGCAATTCAAACATGGTGTCCCAGATGCTGTTAGAATCTGCACACCTCAATCAAAGAATTCTAATGTTTGATTAAATTTATGAAATCAACACAGAACTTGGTGTCACTCGCTCAGTAAGCTCTATAGACACCCATCAATCCACTTTAACACCTTAATTTTAAATTCCATTTAAATTTAGTTTTACTGAATGGTAGCCTCTGTACTATGTAAATAAAATTTAGATCATCTTCCTTAGTAGATGAAGCGTAACACACAATGCAATTCAGCTATAGTTAAAAAAAATGTAATTGCAATAGTTAGTCCCTACCCATTCTTTGAGGCAGGAAGGGAAAAAAAACACACTAGCATTTTGTGAGACAAACAGAGTCAATCATGGAGAGTTAATGAGGAATGCAGTGTCCCTCAAACTGCATTGTAAAACCTCTGACCCCAGGAGATGGGGTGTCCTCAACCCTTAGAATTACACTGCAGGGCTTCAGGATGTGAAGACAACAGAGCGCATCAGTGCTATAACTAAAATAAGAAGAGAAGAATGGCATCACACACTACAAAAATTAAAAAAAACTTATTCACCACTACCAAGTGTTGTTGCCACCCATTTCGTCTCCAACCTGCAGACTGAAGGGAACCCCAGGAGTGGGCTTTGGCGCCCAGGTCACATGATCAGAGGTGAGAATCCAGGATCAAACATGAGAACACACAACAGGACCACCGCTGAGCGACTTGGCATGCCCCAATTCTTTATCTGCTGAATCAGAAGGTGTCCAGAGTAGCAGTCATTCCTGCAGTGCAGAAACATCTGGATACAGTCCCGCTTTGATGAACTTTGGTCAGCCTTTCGTGGTCGACAGAGCAGGACATAGAAACCAGCAGACCAGTCATCTACTGAAACCCCCGTCCGGGTTTGTCTTTGTGGTCCCGACTCACTGCTGATTCCCAGCCATAGAAGACTCCCACAGATAACGCCTGAGTCCCTTTTGTTTTCAGCCAGGCATGAAAAGCAACACTCAAAAGAGACATCTGTTGCCAGGTCCTGTGAGCAGCACTTTGCCCTCACGTGACAGCAGGAGAACAGTTCGCCTTCACTGACCTTCGTAATCGCTCAACAGCGTTTGGCTTTCATACAGCAGTCCAGCAGAAGATGGGCACAGTTCAGCATCATCATGTCTTTGTTCAGCAACAACAGCGGCCTGATGCGGTAATCAAGAAGATCCCTTCAAATACATCTTCCCATGATCTCTGAGCTTAAAAGACCCTTCCCCCAAGATTGCCACCAAGTCAGAAGGAAGGAGAACTGCCAGAGAAAAAATAATACAAAGTAATTAAAAAGCAAAACTTATATTTGCCACATTTTGTTACTTTCACTATTATAAATAAAATTTATCTTGTGATGCATCCTCCCGTGTGGCGCTAGATTTGTTGTTGTTATAGCACAAACGGCCAACTGCCCCAAATCCTGAACTGCAAAAAGAATAAACATAGAAATGTGTTAAAATAGTCCACGATCAGATGTGCCAGAATTAAGAAAATGATGACACTTACTGTTCAAAATCAATAAACGTCAATACCTCGATGACATTCACTCTGCTTGTGCCAAATATCAACACAAATTTTAAAATCACAACCTCACAAACTCATTAAAGAATTAGAACAAACTCTAGAATGTCCAAGTACTGATACTTATAAAAGTTGTGATGGAATTGCACTTTGTCAAATAATTATAAATTGCATATTGTTCTACTAAATACCAAACATCCTTATCATTGTCCCACGCTTCAAGACAAAGTCCTATTTTAAAATTTCAGAAATCCTTTACATTTTATTTAAATTTCATAGCAGTTTTAACCAAAATTTTCCTCAACAAAGAATTTACACCCAACTGTATATAATCAAAGTCAGCAGTGATGCAGAAATCTATCAACAATTTTAAATGTAAATAAACATGGCATAGATGTTATTTGAAACCGTTCAATTTTAGATGATCAAATCTAATTTAGTAGAAGCTTTTATATCACATACACCATATTGTAGTAAAGCAGGAAGGCCATATGACTCTACATTAAAGAAATCCATAATTCACTATTGTTGAATGAAAAAATCAAAATTATTTATTAACTAATTTACCATTAACCATATCCAAAAATTTACCAGGAATTAGAGTCTACTTCTGCTTCTCCCCCTGTTGATATAATAAAATTATCATTTTGAAAACAATTTGGAATCTATGTCACTGTTATATAATAATTAGCTGAAAAACCAAAATATCATAAGATGTTCCACCATTTCTCCAAATCTTCCATCTAGTATTCAAACTAGACTGAGATGATGTAAATTTCAAAGTTCCATCCGTAATATCTTATCTTTATAACATCCCCCTGTGTTTTCTTATTTCCAAAAGAAAAACAATTTAGAGGTGGAAAAACAAAAATGGAAGAACTTACCCCCATTATGCTAAAATTTCAACATGTCCAATCAGTTACCCATAAGAAATATAAACCAAGTTTATGTGGTTAGAATTTAGGTTAGTCTGTTAGTGTTGTTAGTCAAAGTGGATAACACAGTTTCCTAATAACTACATCTATCTGCTTTAAGCCAAGGCTGAATTCTCATTTCATATTTTCACTGCACAAGCAGATGATTCAGCTTCAACCAGATTGTGACACCAAAATATGAAATCGTCATTACCTTAAAATCGTCCGTAAAGCAGCAATAAAAACATATTTATGAAACAAAACCTTTACTGTCCCTAAATAGGTTAAAATAAGAAAAATATCACACAGCTACACACTAATCTGAGGTCATATTTACATAGAGCATCCTAAAACCCATCAAAGGCCATCTGCCTACACATTCACTCTCATTCACACTCAAGCAGACTCATCAACACCCCATTGTAAGAAAGATGCAGGATGTTACCCCAGAGTTCAAACCAAAATTCGTCGTGTGAAAGTCTTAAACACAATTATTATAACAACATGGTTGAAAAAAAAATCATCCAATAGTTCCAATATTGTTCAGTTTTGAGTGAACCTTTTTTTTTAAAAAACTCCATACTATTCACACAACCGTATTTCATGATAGCCCACTGTTATTAAATGGCTACCTAGACCCCCTGTAGGAAAACCCAAAAACCGCTCATGTGGTCATGTAAAATGCAAAATGGGCTGCACACGAAGATCGTCCTACAAGAAACAAAATCATTCATTAGTGTTTCAACATGTCCTACATTAACAGTGTATAAAACACTGTCAAGCAAAAAAAGATCCATATGTTCTCATTTTTGTTCTCTTGTTCCAATCAGTGAGGGTATTCCCTCCTGTGTCAGGAAACCTAGAAATTGAAGTGATTGTCAATGTTACAATATTATAAAAAACAATTGGATCATTCCAGTGCTCCAGCCTGGAACTGATGCAACACATTTCTCCCGCTGAGAAAGTAAAAACATGTAAATCTGTTATTTTGTACTTTTCATTTCAACAGAAAACACAGTGCTAAGAGTAATTCACATCAAAATCCAAGAATCCTGAAAGCGTGAGCTGGAAATAGCACAGAACTGAAGCACTCCCAAAATGCAAATGGTGGGGGTCAACCAATCCCCCTGCTGTGAAACAAAACTTGCATCCAAAACGGAGACACCTCTGTCCCACAGAAGCACATTTTAACAGAAAATTACAACATCCAGCAAAAACATTTGACAATATTTCATAAGACAATCTTGAAACACAAATCACTTCCGCACAATCTCAGCACAATTCAGACACAGACAGACGAATAGACAGCAGCGCGTGGTGGAACATACAGTATAACGGGGGAAGACAGACACACAGCCATAGATCAACCCGCAGCCAAGCACGCACACAAACACAAAGAAGCGTACAAAACACAGAAACACAGACAACGTTGTAGTTCAGTCAAGAAAAGACAGAAAAGAAAAGAAAATGTCAGGTGCCGGCTAAAAGAATGTATGACGCATCTTTTAATTTTCCAATTTCACTTTTACAAATCCCTTTTATTCTCATTTCAACTTCTCAGTCCTTTAAGGTGATTCAACCTGCTAAATTTAGTATTCTCAGTCCTTTATGCTCTTTAGCAACTCGCTTCAGAGTCCCAGAGAAGGCGATACATCCTGTAACAGACTTCTACTTACGGCGACTCTCAGCCCTTTTCTTTCAACGAGTGATACAACTCGGTCCAATTAACCTGCTATTAGGCCTTATTCCATGAGTGATACAACTCGATCCAATTAACCCAAATAATCATAAGTCCACTGGAGATGAGTCGAAATCTCCGGCTGATACAAGCCCCTGCTAATTAATACACAGACACCCGAAATTCTTTTTAGAGGCACAGGCATTGTTCCTCAGGGTTAAAGAATAAATAAATTTTTATTAATTAATCAATTAATTAATTAATCAATTAATAAAACCTTCTTTTAAAAAACCCAGCTTAAGTCAGAGTTAACGTAAAGGCTCTGTTTGAACTAGCCACAGTTCCCTGTAATGTGTATTATTCAAATCCTTAAACAACCGACTCTTTTAGGAGGGATTCTATCTACCTCTGCAGCTTCTGAATTCTGTGAGGCCGCACACAGCAAATCAGCCCCGGTCCGACCACACGGCGCTTTAGACAACTGAAAAATAAAAAATAATCAAATACTGTCTTACCACACCGAAGTCGGGCCGAAACGGATCAATCAGGACCAAACAGCCGCCCGCCGAGATTCCAGAACCGGCACGAGCCCCCAATTGTAAAGGAAGAAAATATTCTAAAATAGTTAACTTTGGAAAAAGGTTGGCTTTTCATTCTTCCCTTCCCAGGTCCACTCGGCGAGCTGCGTGTGGTCACTATGAAAATCGGCAAGGCGTGTTGACATCACAGAATTACAGAGTTTAATCCAATATAAGACAATGCATACACTTAGAAATAAGACAATGCACAAACCTACACCCGAAACTGCAGAACAACAGAGACATACATTCAGTTACCTGACATGAATGGAGAGAAGAAAATAAAGCAAAGACGTACAAAGACATCTTTGGAGAGTTGCAAGGGCAAATCTGATCTGTAACTTCTATGTATAAAGTTTTATCCTCTTGTATTTAATTTATTCAAATAAGGCTGGCCCTTGGTCCTCCAACCAGAAGCCATCTCTGACACTGCCTAGAGCATTACCTAATTTACTGCAAACATCTGGGGTCATTTGCTTCTTTGTTTTAACAAGAAAAAGCGGAAAGCTTGTCCTGGCATCTAGAATTCTTAGGGTCATAAAACACAAGATAAGCTTTCACAGACAGCTTGTGGAATGCGGGGGGCCTCACCATAAATTCTCAGGAACAAACTTAAATTTAGTAATCTGGTTCAAGGAAAGGTTATCTTCACAAACTTGTTCAAAATAAGAAATATGTTCACAAGGAGAGTATACAACATACCTTTTACACATGCCATAAGATTAACTGTATTAAAGACTAAAAATAATCATTTTTCTTTAACAATACCTAAAGTCCATCCATCATTAATCCATTTTCTCACCTTTATTCCGTCAGGGTTGTAGTGCGGTCAGTGCCTATTTCCCAGGGTTCCTACAGCATAAGGCAAGTTAAATTCAAGACTTTTTAATGCCACTTGAAATAAAAATTTCAGACAAAATTCACAAGAAACACAAGAAAAACCTGCTTGCGACAACGTAACCCAAAGGTTTATTTTAACATAAACCACTGCACTAATGTTTCAAATTTTGAAAAGCTTCCCATACAGGAAGAAAGCTAAACACACACCAATGACAGATATATTTGAACAATTATTTAACTGAATTCACAAACTTTTTTTTAGCAGGGAACAAAACAAATCAGTTTTAAAGCCCCAACATAAGCAGTGCTAAGTCTTTTTTGCAGCTATTTTTCTTTGTATGGTTTTCTTAGTATGTTTGATTTGGTGATAAGTGGAGGCGTTGCAGAGACAAGGGTGGAACTAAACTGAGAAATACCGGCTGTTTCTCTGTAACTCCATTTTGACGCTTTGTGTTTCGTGCTTCGCATGTGCGACTCCACTGCCTTAATTCCCATCGTTCTGAGCTTGAATGACTTCTTGCATCAAATCCACTGAGCCTCATGTATGTTCCCTGGTTTTAGCCATGGAGGAAACTCTTAGCTGGAGACTATTTTGGTTACATTTACACTTGCTCATATTTTCCAGACAAAAAGTTAATGGAGCATCTCCCAAATGTCCCGGCCGCAACAACGCTTTATTGGTTCCGCTATCGGGACGGAACCAATAATGGCGAACCGTTATTTTTTTAAATAAAAAAAAGGTAAATTTTAATGTTTTATTTAGATTACAAAAATAAATCATAGTAAAAATAATCCTATTTATGTTTTAAAAATTAAGACCTACGAAAGACTGATTTAAGACATTTTAATACCAATTAAAGGAATAGTACACCCAAAACATGATTAGCCTTCATTTTCTACTCACCCCCATGCTGAACAACACTCTGGAGTACTTTTTTGATATCTCAAATGCATCTGGAGATCTGGGAGGCTTCTTGCTGTCTGCTGACATTCAAATAATGGAGGTCTATGGCGCCCGAGGCAGAAAGGTCCATAAAAGTCCACAAAAAACGTGTCAATATTCCTCCATACTGCTCGTCCAATGTATTCCAAGTGTCCTGAGTGGGTAGCGTCCATAATTTACTTTAAACGAAGTCATTTAGAATGTTTTTAGAGCATAAACAGTAGTGTATAGGATTTCCTAAAGGCGCGCGCCTGCGAGTTCACGAGTCTACGGAAACTGCGGCAGACCAAACCAGATGAAAGTGCGCATTCAGCGTCTGCTCTGCCAATAATGCAAGCGTAGAAGAAGAAATGTGCTGTTTACCTGTGCAAAGAAAGAAACAACGAAAGAAAAATGTCTGAGGACTTCAGTGTTGAGGAAGAGCATGAGTTCTTTGCCGAGCTGAATGCGCACTTTCATCTGGTTTGGTCTGCCGCGGTTTCCGTAGACTCGTGAACGCGCTTTTAGGAAATCCTATACACTACTGTTTATGCTCTAAAAACATTCTAAATGACTTCGTTTCGAGTAAATGATGGACGCTACCCACTCAGGACACTTGGAATACATTGGACGAGCAGTATGGAGGAATATTGACACGTTTTTTGTGGACTTTTATGGACCTTTCTGTCTCGGTCACCATAGACCTCCATTATTTGAATGTCAGCAGACAGCAAGAAGCCTCCCAGATCTCCAGATGCATTTGAGATATCAAAAAAGTACTGCAGAGTGTTGTTCAGCATGGGGGTGAGTAGAAAATGAAGGCTAATCATGTTTTGGGTGTACTATTCCTTTAAGGCCTTAGTTTTATTTTGAGGAATTCAATGCCTTTTAAAACTTTTTAAGGACCCGCGGGAACCCTGATTTCCGGCTGTCTGTGGGCGAAAGATGGGGTCCACCCTCCTGGACAGATCACCAGTCTGTTGCACATACCTCCATGCATAGCTGTGAACAAATAACTACATTCCATGCATAGATCTGAGATGAATGTTTTTTTTTTATATTTGCCATCCATCATCATTTTAAAGTTAAGATTATGTAATTAAAAAGTAACATCTCGGTGCTAGGAGCTTTACAACTGAAACTTAAAACAGCAAGAGTTTCAGAGTTGTAAAAATCTGTAAAAAAAAAAAAAAAAAAAATCATAATTCCAAGTTTAAAATGCAGTGAAACTGGATATTTTTGTCAGAAAGGGTCTTCCATAGAGGAGACCTACAGCCTAAAATAAAGCGATATTCATCATGGTCTCAGGGGTGAACAGAGGGTGATGCATGCTGGCAGACAGTTGCTGTTTAAAAATACTTTGAAGTGCTTTTAGCAGACTGGATTCAACATGTATGAGTAACACAGTATAAACAGAACTTCTTTGTTTACCAGAGCACAACAGATCCTAATGTTAAAAACACATACGTTTAGGTGACAAATTTAACAAAATTCTTCAAGTTTAGAGTTTGATTTCCTGATCACAACAAAAAAAATCACACACACACACAAAAAAATAAAGAAAACAACGGAAGAATCATCAACATTCATGTTTTGATGGGATCTTTATTTCAATGCAAATACTTTTAGCCGTTTTTTCCTTCATCAACAACAACACCATCAAACTCAAAGGCAGATCAGCTTCAGGTAAGTACTTCTTCTCGACCTCCTAAACTAAGAAAAAAAAAGTCTTTTCACTGTAAGACATGGAGTTAAGAATCTTTCTGTGTTTTTTTTCTCAAACTAACTATTGTGAGGTAAATAAATTTAATATTTAGGGTGGCGTAAATCTTTTAGCTTAAAAGAGAAAAAGCAAAACAGCAGAATTGTTTCAAAGATGAACAGATGCACAACCAGAAAAATAAAAAAGTACAGAAAATGACCCCCTGCATACAAATATTTGGCTGTAAAAGCTAAACACAATGCAGACATATTGATCATTCTGAACCTGCTGCAGGAATACCAATGCACAGTTTCAGCACCCTTAGTAAAAACATACAGTGATTGCTTTTAGATGATTCTGCAGACATCACCATAACCTGGAAGCTTGTTTGAAAACAGAGCGACTCCACAAGGACAAGCAGGACAAAAGCATCAGCAGGGACACTCAAACATCATCATTACTCCCTTTTCTCTTTCTTTACCTTTTATTTCCTCCTTAAACAAACAACAAAAGCAGCAGAATTAAAAACTCACACATACAGTAAATCCCTGTGGCCTTTCTGTCGGACGTCGGTAATGTTATCCATGATAAAAGTGTGGTTTCTGCATGAGGAGAACCTTTTTAGATGTTTGACACAAAATCGTCAAAAACAGAAGAAGTTTTCCGCCACAGGAAGCTCTATGAGGGCAGAGTGGAGGCGAACCAGAGTCAACGTTCGGTCAGTTGGAGATTTTGGCATCCTTCGTCTGAAGTGACCAAAATAAAAGCATGCACGTCGAGGCGGCGTGTGCTGATCTGATTCACGGTGGTGAGGATCACTCTGTGTATTAAAAGTAGGACAACCCATACTGCAAAAACGACAGCACCCTGGTGACACGCTGTGACAAAGTTGAATTCTGGAGGCCAACCCAGCTCCAAGACTTGCTCTACCATCTAAACCAGCAACTTTAAAGCAACAGTCACACGTCAGCTCGCCACTGTCCTTCAATCTCCCCCCAAAAACGCTTTGCTAAAAACAAGAGCTTCACAGAACCTCTCACAGTTACACCAACCCAAACCCACAGCAGGAGGCTCCCGCCAGCCGTCAGTGGTGTGTCTGATCTCTGGTCCATGAGGTGGAGGAGCGACGCCATCAGGGTCCAACGCCACCTGTGACCTGCAGCAGAAAAAATGAGTTCACATCCAGAAAGAAATGTCCAATGCAGGTATCAATGCTGTCAGAGAAGTTGCTTAGAGTTACAGAAGGCAGCTGCTTACCCCCAGCAGGGCTCGATGTTAACCATCGCCCGATCGCCCGGGGCAAGTCGTTTTTATTGTTGGGAGAGTACAAATTTCATTGCATTTGCCCGCCGGGCAGTAAATCTTAAATTTATCTCAAGAGAAGCTAACAGTTGGGTCAAAAATTACAGTGTTTTATTGGAGCTGCATATCTGCTTCCTTTTGAATATTTTTGTATTTGCGTAAATATTGCGTATTCTAAATACAAACAAAAGCAAAACACTTAAATAGCGGTTCGAATATTACTGTGACTGCTCTGAGCATGTCCGATGATGACGTCACGCAATACGATGGAGAGAATGTGAAACGTATCCAGTTCTTCGAGAAAAGTCTTAAATATTTTCTATACGATGTAGTGTAGCATCCTTTAATGTTTTAAGTATATGAATAAGTATTTTCAGTACCGTTATTACGTAGTTTTTCAGTGATCCGGATCTTATTATTCTGTTCGTGCATGAGCAGGACGGATCGTGCTTCCAGGACGGATCGGGTAGTAACAATCTAATTTGTTGGCTAACAACAACTGTTAGCTTAGTTAACTCTAACGTATAAAGGAGAAATCAAACTGCTGGAAAGCAGCGCTCTGGGTCACATGACCCAATCTGTGATGGAGCCGACCCTCTGAGATTAAATAGGTGAGTTTTTAATAAGCAGCCCGTTGGCGCAAAGATACGCACCAAAATCCCTCCCTGAATATATCTCTAGGTTAATAGTTAAGTCAAAAGTTACGCAGATTTGCTTTAAATATAAATAAATATTAACAGAATAAATATTAATCTGAAAACAAATCTGCAATAATAGATGTTGTAAAAATAAGCTTATTCTTTTGAGCGTCTGAGACTCTGAGCACTTTTGTTTTGCTCCACCAGAAGAAAAATGTTTCATGGGTTGGTTACCATGAAAGATCCTGGTTTTGCTCAACAACTATGGACCGTGTAGCAGAAAAAAACAAACCCAAATATGGAAAAATGTTAAATATTAACATTCTCCTGCAGGTTTCAAACTTGCATAATCATTTTGAACATTTGCCTTTTTAACAGAATAGAAAATTCCTTTATTGTCCCATAATGGGGAAATTCTGGAATCAGGATTTTAAGCCACCTTCCATTAAAAAACAAACAGAAAACAGTTAAATCTAACATCTCATTGGCTAATGTTATGTCCATCCAGTCGTTGCCACAAGCTTCTTTTTAAACCAAACATTTCCATGGAAACCAGATGGTTATTTTTACCTGATGTGGTGAAAAACAGCTCAGGACAAAATGTGGACGAAGAGAATAGCCAGGCCGATGTTGAGCAGGATCACCATACACACCATGATGGTGTTTGGGCCCTGGAGAGGAAGGAGAAGAACAGTAGTTTGCTGCTGCTGCAATCATTTAAACTGAAAAATAACTTTAGATTTAGTTTCCTGGGTTAACTCTGTGTTATGTGTCTTATTACTGAAATGACCAGCAGGTTTTTATCAAGCGTTGAACCAAAGCACATTCATTTGGGGATAATGCTAAGCTAAATATTCCCAATTAGTTGGGATTATTTTAGACAGGAGGCAATTTATAGATGTTTAGATTTTAGAGCAAATATGAAACCTCCTCAAAATAATTCCTCTTCTATATAGCAAGACCACCTAGACAATTCATATTTGATTGTTATTACAAACTTTATAAATCAAATATATTTATAATCACAAGTGGCATTCCCCAAGGGTGCATCTTAGGGCACTTCCTATTCACTTATCTACACGCTCACCCTACCTATGATCTTAATAAACAGCTAAAGTTACATCCATGCAGACGACACACAGCTAAACATTAGCATCTCAGCAGGCGACATTACATACCATCTGCTTCAATAAAATGTAAAAAAACAAAATATGAAAAATATATTTAAACAAAATATGAAAAAATCTGAGACAACAAAGTTATTCGGAAGCCCTTTTTTAATAAAAGAAGTTATTCAAAGTTTTTTGGGTTGCATATTTTTGAAATAATGATTTATCTACCATGTTTTCTTTCCATTCAAAAAAGGGTTTCTTTGCTTGCAACAAAAAGGTAACAAAATTCACTTCATTTATATCCCCTAAAGACCTAATGTCTCACCAGGACCTTGATAAACTAATTCCTGTTTCGCTAATCTTTAATAGAACTAATCACTGCAGCGGTATTTTCTCAGATCTGTCTAGAAAGTAGATTAGAGCTGCAGCTGATCCAGAACGCTACTGCCAGCGTCCTCACTAGAACATCTTCGTCTCTGTTTTCCTCCTCTAAATAAAAAATGGATGACAGAGGAGACTCATCCACGACCTCCGACACTAAACTCTCCTCCTCTTGCATGTTTCCTCTGTCCATAGCGTTCCTTGACAGCGTCGTTGCTAAGTCACCAATTTAGTGCTACTTGGTCCCAATGGAATTTCCCATTGGGAACCTACTAGCACTAAGATGCTAACTGGTTAGCAAGATGCTTCTGACAAAGCGGCCACAACCGAACCTGCTTGCAAGCCTTCCGCCACAACAGTCCCGCCCCCTTGATAAACGACCAATCACATTCACTTTATTCACCCGTGTAAAGTCGGGCACCACTCGGGAGAATTCGGAAATGCAACCGTTGGAACGGCCGCTTCTCTACGACTTTAAAGTTTGTAGTCCAACTTTTTAAAATTTTCTATAATTCATTTTATTATTCTTTTTTATTTTCTAGCAATGCATGTTTTTCTGTTTTGTGCAGCACTGAATTGTCTTGCTTTTGTCTAATTGTGTTTCTGGGTGTAACAAAGTGCAGTCATTTACCCTCTTCTAACTTAGCCATGCTCTTGCTGCATCGTTTAAAATAAACAACTTTCACCCTCTCACCTCCAGGTCTGAAGACTCTGCCGTTCCCTGTTTACTCGACACCAGGAACCTAGCTGCTGGTTTTGCAAATGCCGCTTTGTTTTCCACTGCCTTTGGAACGGCATTAGGTTCATGATTAGCAATGGCTTTTGGAGGTGGAGGAGGACTTGAATGTCGTTTTTGAGGCGGCGCTGGACTCGGTTGTCGTTTGGAAGGTGGAGCTGGACTCGGTTGCCGCTTTGGTATTGGTCTTGTCTCTGCTTTGCTGCCTGGCCGGCTCCCCTCCCTGGATGGCCTTTTCCTCTCAGAGGTGGATGGTGGTCGCTCAGGGACCGGCAGAGATCTTTCGGTTTTTGCCTCGGGGGCTTTGGGCTCAGGGGTCACAGCTTTGGGGGGTATGTTGGTATCACGAGGGGGAGCCGTTTCTTCTTCATCAGGTGAACTTAAGCTATTCATTTCTGGAACAGCTGGAGTGACATCTGGAGACATTGCCTCAGAGTCAAATTTCTGAAGTGGTTTGATCTCCAAGTCTGAGCCCTGCTCGATCTTGTTACTCAGACGACTCGGGGAGCGTGACGGTTGACGACTACCAGAGGTTGCTTTAGCCTCAGCTGCAGCCAGGCTATGTGCAGCAGTTGAAACCGAAGGAGTGATGGACCTACTGCTAGGCACACTGCCAGGTTTGACGCTACCCTTACTGCTGGTACTTTTAATGGATTTGTCTTCATTCCAGGCTCTTGGACCAAGGAGTTTGGGGTCCTCCTTGCTGATTATGGCGGGGCTCGGGGAGGGGGTTCGGGCTGGAGACGAGCCAGGCATGAGACCAGCCAGTTCATTTAGTATTGGACTCTCAGGTGGTGTTGGCGGGGGCTCTTCATCTGCAAGCAGAGGTTCCTCTTCTGCTAGCAGGGGCTCGTGTATTTCAGTGTCTGGGTTCTCACCGTCTTCCACCGCCTCCAGCAAAGCCCTCTTCTTCAGGTACTCAGGGCCTAGAGATTGAGAAATATAAAAAAGCAAAATAAGGCCAATTCCTTAATAGATAAACAACTTAATCTAAAGTGGGATGGGGACCAAATTTAGTCTAAAACATTCAACATTTATCATTATGGCCTAATCCTCCTGAGGTAACAACAGCTTCCAGATGAGCTCCCGTTGTTACACCAGTCTTTATAAACATACAGAAGACGAGGCCGCATAACAGAGGCATGTGCTCTACAAGTTTTCCATGTGTTCAGCAGCAAAACATCGTCAATTTAACTAATGACATTATTGGGGTCAGACTGATTTCAAGGAAAAATTAGTAAAAAATACAAAGAGGGACTTTGGAAGCTCTTAATCTGGTTCTCAAACAACCACCTATGAGTGCATGACTGAATGAAGGGTTTAAGTACGGGCCATTTACGATCATAGATGAGGGAATGTCTCGGGCAATGAAATGCAGTGACATGTATGATGTCATTGCGTCAACAAGAGGCACGTTTTAGCTCGAACCACCTCTATTTCTTTGCGAAAAAATTAGCAAAATAACAAGATTTGTGCCTCGTACTACATGCCCCTCCCTTTTGCAAACACTTTCTACAGGTGGCTTTCCAGATGGATACGGTGTGGAAGTCATATTGAATTACATAGGAACGAAGCCCGACTTTTTGAATCTATTATTACCTTTTTTACATCTATGTCCTTTTTCGTTTTTTAGCGATACATTTTGCGCTGAAATAAGAGAAGCTCTCTAATCTAGGTGTACGTACTGGATTGTACTGTATAATGGCAATGAATGACATTAGATTTGACTCTGATTTGATGTTAACCTGAAACCACTCAGCAGCGGCATTAGACACACCTGGAACCCATCAGTGGCTGGTTTGCTCAGTGCTGAGTTCACCCTGATGACCTCTAATGTTTGGTTTTAGTTAGGTCTGAGTTCCACATTATTGTGCATTATAACATTAATGACGACTCATCAAACATAAAATATAAATATTAGTGCTGTCAGACGATAAAATATTTAATCACGATTAATCACATTAATGTCATAGTTAACTTGCAATTAATCGCACATTTTTATCTATTCTAAAAGTCCCTTGATTTCTGTGTCACATTATTTTTTCTCATTTTAATGCTCTTATGAATATGAAAAAGTAGATTGGGTTGCTTTATGCAAATGTTTTTTATTGAAAACAACATTGGCATACTGTAGTGTTCAATTTAACTCTAACATTTTCACTTGGAGCAGTAATCTCTCTCACAATGTAATACAATGTCCATTAGTAAAAGGGTGAAAAAAATAGAAACAGAAACAGCCCCTTCAACAGCCCTTTTTAAGGGATCAAAACAGGGCGATACAAAATTAAATTACAAAGTGCACATGTAATGTAAACTAGGACTCAGCCTATAGTGCAGTTAAACCATGGCTTAATATTTAATAGCTATAGCTGCAGTAAGTTTATTCTTAGTTAAAGTATCCATGCGCTTCTGTCTGAACTCATCCATTGTTACCTGGCTTTGATGAGGGAGCGGAGAATCGGAATCAGCTGAGTACTCGGCCATTAAGTGGTATTTCAGACTGGTCGCGCTGCGATGATAGCTCAGATCACAATGACAAAACACACAGATCACTTTGGTCTTGTCAATGGAACCATTTGGCAACTTTTTAAAAGAAAACTTTCCATTCAGAATACTATCGGCATCCATTTCGGCGTCTCACGCTAGCCATCCACTCAAAATGTAACGTCAACTCTTTTAATGGCCCAAGTGTGGTTGCAGCGTGCCTGATGTTTTGTTTTCGGTCTAACTAGATCCGGAGTGGTGTTGGAGTTTTTCTAACGTTACTGGTTGTTGCAACAGCATGTGAAAAAACTACAAAGTGTGCTAGGCCAAAAAGAACGTTAATCACACGATACAAAAATTTACGCTGTTAAAATGGGTTTACGTTAACGCCGTTAATAAAGCATTTAACTGACAGCACTAATAAATATGTTTTATTAGTGTTTCCCAAACATTTGTTCCAAATGTTTGGGAAACTGAATAATTCTGTTTGCTACTGTTTAAAACTGTTAAAAGTAGATGGTATTTTTTATTAAGCTATAGCTTTTTTTTTGTGAAAGATTTTAATCCCAATTTTAATGAGGGTTCTTAAAAAAAAAAAAGTTCTTCCCAGTCTAAATTAATTCTCATTCATTCCTAAAGATCCACTCATTTAAATGAAGATCAGTTTAAAAAATACGTTTACCATTTTCCTCACATTATCCATGATTACTTTATTAATTTGCTTTTAAATGTCAATATAACACTACTATGAATATGTTGCATAACTGCACAGCCATGTTATTCAGTTACAGGCTAATAAAATGTATTTAAAACCATCAATCCATGCAGCGATTCAACTGGATTGAGAAGAAGAACTTGATCTTGAAAATCGGAATAAATCAATTCTTGAAATATAAATCGATACCCGGCCCTGGTTTTTATTGCATCTTTGAGCCCAGTATCAACGAGAGAAACCGGTCCAAAGGTTCCCTCTGACCTTTGTAGTAGATTGAATGCATTAAAACATTCATCCTTCTATTTGCAGACCTTGTCAGTAACATCAGAAGGCTGGCTGGCAGTTTCTGTCTTTGACTGTCTATTTGCGTCTTATTAAGCTTCCTGCTGAGAGGGAAAAGCTGGGGCCTCCTGGGTTGCTCCTTTACTGTTGTATCAGTGTGTGTGTGTGTGTACCTGTCTAGCCTGTCTATAGAGGACAATTTTTTTAATTTCACCATTAGATTGATGACCAGTTGTTGCAAAGTGAGGACATTTTGTTAGCCCTTACAAGCTATTTTGCTAATGGTTAGGTTTATTGCTAAGGTGTGAAGTGGGTTAAGGTTAGGGTGAAGTATGCCTGGGTAATGATTAGGTTTAGTTATAGGGTTAGGGTTATAGAAAGGGTTTAAAATGCCTGAAAATCAATGGAAGTCAAAGGGGTTCATCACTAGCCTCGTGAGACCATCCTGATCTCGCGAGCTTTCAAGATTTCACTCGCAGATCAGTCTGGAGACTCTCCGTTAAAGAAAATTTGGAGCCGTTCACCAAACGAACGTCCAATCAGCGTTGGCTTTGAGGCGGGTTGAGGTGTGACGCAACGAGAAGCACGACAGTTCAGTCTAAAGAACATGGCGGCTTCAGCCGATGAAACTAGCGTTAGCGTGGCTATCGAGCAAGTTTTATCGGAATTACAGAGTATTTCTTCACTGAAAGAAGAGCAAAACACTGCTCTGGAGGCTTTTCTCAGAGGAAAAGATGTTTTTGCTCTTCTCCCGACTGGTTTCGGCAAGAGTAGCCTGGCTTGTGGTTGTGTTTTCGTCGTAGCTCTGTTAGTACGTCATATGCTTCGTTGATCTGATTGGTTTATTTGGCCCGTATATCACCAACATAGGCCAATCAGCTAACCAGTATTTTCGCCCCTTCCCAAAATTACTTCAACGGAAGGTTTCCAGATGGATAGGCGGAGCAAATCCATCTGGCGGAGTCAGGTTAATTCATCACATGGTCCTCACTACATATAGCAGAATGAGAATGGCTGTGTGTTTGTGTGGGATGGTGTGTGGGGGGGTACACGGCTGTACTGAAACTGATCCAATTCCATGGACTGGATAGGATGTTCCTGTTTTTAGACCTTAGGTTCTACTATCTGTTGGTGAGACCTTAGCAGAGACCAAGTATATACCTTGACAACAGAATAGAGTGTCAAGGAGGTATGCACGTTCTTAATAGATTAGCAATACCTCATCTCTTTTGGTTTAAAAAAACTCCCGGTTAACTTTAGAATCTTAACCACCATACATGTTCGTTAGGTTTGAGCCTAAAGGACAGTCAGAGTTAGAGATGCTGCGATTGGATACCCACTTTAGATATCAGCTCCAATATCGAGTAACTGAAGCAATAGCAACTGAAAAATCGCTCCGCACTCCAAAGCACAATGTTACCTGAGGCATTTAATAAAGCAATCATACTACAGTTGCTGTCTCACTGCTTCCCTCAGCGCGTCTCACAGGCAGCTGCCTTGTCCCAAAAGCCCCGCATGAAGTTAGAGCAAAAAGGGCAGAGAGGATACCCACTCCGCTTTCCCACAGCTAACAAATAACCCATGAGCAAAGCTGCTAAATTCTCTGCCCTGGATTACAAAGCAGGATATAAATATGAAGTAAATATAGTTTTTAATCAAGTGTCTTTTTTTTCCCTGTGAAGCTGTTGCACTAAAATAATTACCCAGACAGTTTGAACCACATAATGTGTGTTTCTGATTAGATGGATGCAGCATTAAGTTGAACATCAGTACTAAATACAAACCTGAACACAAACCTTTTTATGTTCATTTCAGACGAAGAAAAACAAAACATGATTTTTTTTTTCTATACTTCACAGTTATACATACCTTTATTTGTAAAAATTCCGTCCAGTGACGACAAAGTGGAACTGAAAGTAACTGACATGTCAAGTGTGCTAAACTCGGCTAATGCAGCTAATTATGACTTGAAAAATAGTTAGTGAGTAGATAAGAGATGGTATCTACTGACCTGGCTGATAGAAAGAAGGCGACAGCTCTTTGGCAACCAGTCTGGCAATACTGGACTCGCTGTTGGAGGCCTGGGCAGCCTGTTCAGCGCCGTCCGACTTGCCCTTTGCATGGGCAGTTCTGCAGACAAGAGATAAGACACAAATGGGAATCAGTGGCAGAAAATTATTTTTATCACGCATTAATATTTTCGATAGCTTCAACATAATTTATTGTTGGTAAACTAATGTGTAACATTATGCTATAAATTGCACTGAAGCACAGATCTGGGAATATTCACATATGAGAACCTTCCTGGCCAGAGTAACCAAGATTTATCAACTCAGTCTGAGGTAAAAATCAGCACTGCAAGAAATAACCAGACGGTTTTATTAGATTTCTAGAATTTACTGGTGTGGCTCAGATAGGATTTTTCAGGTTTCTGAAAAGAATTTCCCTCACAAAGGCTTAGGACTTTGTTTCACAATGTTTTGGCTTTTATTTTTGGAAGACCTCAAACACCTCTTTCTTTGAGGTCAACTTCCTCAAAGTATATATATATATATGTATATATATATATGTATATATATATATATATATATATATATATATATATATATATATAAATTTTTTTTTTCAAAGCGTATTGCAATCTGACCATAAATAGTTTTTTTGTACATGACTAGAGGGATACACGCCCATTGAGGTAGTTTAAAATGTATTTGTTTGTACAAAACTAAAGGGATAAACGCAAATCCGACTAATGCTACGTTCACACCGTACGCAGCAGGAGCAGCTAGTTTATATGCAAAGTCAATGGTTGACGCGCGTCAAGGCGCAGAAAAAGGTCCCGCAGCGCGTCTGAGCAGCTGAAGCAGCGCAACGCACCACAAACGCGCTGCTGCTCGAGATGGAAAAATTTAACTTTTGCTGCTCGACGCGCCGTGTCAACCAATCAGAGAAGCTGATCTGGGAGCTGGCAGGGAGACGGACACATTGCTGATGACACAGAGCGCTGTGATCGCTCCTCTGAAACAGTTTATTGACGCATAAATTAACTTAAAATGCAGAAATCTGCCGACAGAATATGTTGGCTTTTATTATCCTGCTGCCTGCAGTTTAGATTATTTTGATAAAAAACACCTACCAGCCGCCGCGGTGAACCGCGAGGAGGCGACCCAGCCAGAGGCTGCTGTTGAATGGGATTCCTACTGACAGTGCACCGCTGGTATGTGGGAGTCTGAGCGGCTCCGACAGAAATAACATTGGAAGGCAGGATGGTAATCTGGATGAACTGACTGCAATGATTAAGTTTTCAGGTGTATTTTCTCACTTTAAAACATATTAAAACTACTTTATTCCCACTGATCACAGCAAATATAGCTGCAAGGCAGAGAAAGGATAGTGAAGCTCCGCCCAACGCGCGTCAGACACACTTTTGCACCGCGCAGCCAGAGCAGCAAAGCTGCTTCAGCCGCGCGTCAGAACTAACTTGTTCAAGCAGCAAAAATGAAGCAGCAGACGCGATTTTGCTGCTCCTGCTGCGTCCGGTGGGGTATGCTGGTCTGACAGAACTCCAGGTAGTGACAGCTGGCATTAGAATAGATATAACCTCCTGAGCTAAGGAAGAAGGTACCGCTGGGTGGCATAACATTTACCTTTACCCTCAGAGACTATATCCCGGAAATCATAAATAAAATTGTTTGAAAGCAGCAGTTTGGGTAATATTTCAAAAAACTGCTGAAATGTTTCTGTCTTTACCAGCCGACTTTAGACAGTCACTGTTGCTGCTGTTGGATTCATAGTAGCTGGGAGTATTACTGAATGCGATTAGTCTGTAGACACTTGGCATATTGTAACTGAATACTGATCTGGATATAGCTCCATGGTCCAGTCTTAGACCCAGAAGGTGCTTCCCCCTGGAATAATTAGAAAGACTGTAGGTGATCTCCACCTGTCTGAAAACTCATTGTTTGAACACATTCACACTGAAAAATACTTACATAATTCAAGATCATTTGAGGTTTTGATTATTGTTAACCACTATGTTTTCCAAAAACTCTTCAATTCAATTCAATTCAGTTTATTTCTATAGCTCCAATTCACATCATGTCATCTCAGGTCACTTTCCAGTTCACGAGATCATCCAGTCAGATTGATTCAAAGTTTTCTATCTAAGGAAAACCAGCTGATTGCATCGACTCATTGACTCTTCAGCAATCCCTCACACTAAGCATGCTTGTAGCGACAGTGGAGAGGAAAAACTCCCTTTGAACAGGAAGAAACCTCCAGCAGAACCAGGCTCAGTGTGAGCGGCCATCTGCTGAGGCCCACTGGGGTTCAAGGAGACAGAAGCAGAGATAGAAAAAGAAGCATAGATACAAAAGGCAACTGTCAACCAGCTCCACAGGCGCCCCCCCCCCCCCCCCCCGTCCAGGAAACACACAGCCAGGCAGACGAGCTCCGAGCCAGCTTCATCAGAGGATGAAGAGAGCACATCCAGTTAGTCACAGTCAGAGAAACAGGACTACACTGGAAAACAGGCCAAGCTCCAACATCTAGAAACAAAGGTGTTGATGGGAGCAGCACAGCTGATATTTCTCTCCAGGCCAAACAGGAATATACGGAGGACCAACTCTGCCATATTGAAAAATAAATACTGAAATAAATAAATACCCAATAAATAAATAAGCATACAATTAATAGCCCCACAAAATAAAATAGACAAATAAATGTAGGTAGAAATTATTATCGAGCATTTATTTGTTTCTGTATTTAGTTTTAGATATGGCAGAGTTGGTCTTCCATAGAACAGACCAGATGAAGCTACTATGAGAAAAATCAGAGAAAGCATTAAGTTAGAGATTGAACTAACAGATTCTGCAGAGTGGGAGAATAGAGATAGAATGAAGCAGAATGATGAAAAAGGGGTCCCTATGTCCTCCAGCAGTCTAAGCCTATAGCAGCAGAACTATAGAGATAGCTCAGGATAACCTGAGCCACTCTAACTAGAAGCTTTATCAAAAAGGAAAGTTTTAAGCCTAGCCTTAAAAGTAGACAGGGTGTCTGTCTCACAAGTTCTTATATTTAGCATCTATTTAAAGCTAGTTAATACATATGAACAAAATACACAAATGGTTTATTTATTTTTAGAAGGAAAGAATATGGAGAAAATTTATTTAAAGAAACAAACAAAAAAGGGCAGTGGTGGCCTAGTGGTTAGAGCATAGAGCTTGGAATACAGAGGTTCTGAGTTGAAGCCCCACTCCGACAGACCGACACTCTGGCTCCCTGAGCAAAGAGCTTCTTGAAGAGGTAGTGGTACTGTCCACACTTGTTCATCACTGCAATATCTGGTGAACGCACAGACATCAATGCTTGGCTTGGCTGGACTTTCCAAAATAAATAAAGCACATCGACCCGCTATGTGAAATCCAGGTCCGCCATATTATGAGGAATCCAACAACCAGCAGATTAATGAAGGAGTGGAGCCTTTGTTCTTGCTCACCAGGCTAATTGCTAGTGAAACGTCATGCTATAGCGTTAAAAAGTGGCGATTGTTTTGTTGGTTTAGTGTTTCGGTGTGAGCTCACCATTAGTCGGTCACCTCACTGTCGAGTAAAAACAATTGTTTGCCTTTAAATAAATCCCATTATGCTCTTGGGTGTGATGTCACAATCTACTTTTAGGAGTAAGTACGGAAGCCAAGAGCTGTCATACTTTGCCTTCTCGAGTTTACGACATAATAGGGTAGTAATAGAGAAAACAGTTATTGATTTCTTGAGATAACGAGATGATTAACCTTTATGGGTAATCAATGAGGCTGGCCAACAGCCCTGGATTCCCATACCATCCATGCCTGTAGTTGTGCAGTCGCAGTACCACATGTGCGCAAATAATCAGTATTTATAGTTTCCGTTTTTTTCAGTCATTGTCAGGTCATGGTGGATGATTGGATTGCATGGAAAAAGTAGAAACTAATCTGTTTTTTCATGAAAATTTTTAATCTGGACTCATTTTGGGGGTTAATGCATCTTATAGCTGTTACAGGTTTAACAATGGGGCTGTTCAGAAAACACTCGTGCTAAGCCGCCCGAGGCATAGGTCTAATTTCTTATGAATCAAAAGTGGAAGCAAATCATCAAAACATCAACGTCGTGTCCTTACCTAAAAGTTAAACACAGGATTATCTAGAGAATTACACAATGGCTGCCATGACTTATACTTATAAATCCTCTCCCGCTGTTGTAGTATTGAAGAATGTAATCATTTTTAACACACATCAGTCATCTCAAGAAATCTGCTTTCGTTATCTTCAGATAATGAGAAAATTCAGTAATTTTCTCGAGAAAACCACCTTGGAAAAGTATTGGAGGGACACGACCACTCCTGGCAAGTCCATGTTAAACACTGGACAGTTCATCAGACATACAGGAGTAATACCAATGGCTCACTCCTTAAAGCGATTTAGCAAGGCCAATTAACAGGCATGTATTGGAGGAAGGTCAGAGTACCAGGAGACAATTAATTTATCAACGAGGAACCAGGCAAACTTCAAAAAGTAAGACCTCAGGCTGGGATGCAAATGAATGGGAATGAACACGGCCTAAAACGCCAAGAACATTGGCAGATATGGGAAAAAATGTGTTTCTCTGTGACATTAGATCTATCTAACTATGAATAAATGATGATCTACATATTACCACATCGAGTTGGTTTGTGTTTAGAAAATAATCTACAGTTCAAGTTTAATGCTGTGCACTTAATTTATGTTTTTAAATGTTTTTTATCCGCTTTGGTTGAATCGATCCTCCTAAAGGAAGCAGCTTAAAGGGAAAGGTCCTCATATTCAGAATTCAAACTTCTGAAAGTACTTTAAATATAAAAATATTACATACTGTTCAATAAATCGTAAGTGTTTTGAATGTGCTTTACTGGAGGCATCCATGTTTGTCAAAGAACACTCCTGCCACCTACTGGTTAGTGACGTCACGGTGCGGTATCGGCTGTTGATCAAGTCCCAGTGCTGTATCTGGTGTTTGTCACAACACGCTATTATCCAAATCATCTTGAAAACATTCTTCTTCCAAATGTTGGCTACATATTACGGGTTTTTTCTCTGGCCAGAAGTTCGATGGCAAATCCTCCCTCTTCAAGTTGGCGATCCAACGACCAACCCGTCCGTGGAGGATCAGGAATCAGAAAGGTGGAATAACTCTTTTTTTCCACTTTTACCCGATGTATTCCAGCATCCAGCTGCCATGCACGTGGGCATTGTCAGTTTCACTATAGCTCTGGTGAATTTCAATGGTGAAGTCCTCTGGAAATCTTCAATAATTGTTGTTGATTGCAGATGTGTCTAGTAGTTCCCATTGATTTAGCTTGTAAAGCGGGAGAATGGCGCTAGGCTTACCGCACCGTGACGTCACTGCTGGAAGATGGCAGGAGGGAGGGGTTACTACATTTGGGCAAAAATGGCTGCTCCCAGCCTCAGTGACTGCTACGAAAATAATTTTAATTCTATTACTTTTTAATTCTGAATTCATTAAATCACAGCAAACTTATTAGTTTTATGTATAAATAATGATGCATTGATTATTCTTTGCTGTCTGGACTTTTCCTTTAAATAAACCATTCAAAGCCCAAAATGTAAATAATAAGACACGCTGAGGACTATTGAATGTGAATATCCCAGTGGAACTCAATTAGCTGGCACCAAACTACGAGTCCAGAGCTGCTTTACTCTTCAGGATCAAAAGTCATCATTTGATTGGTTCACGGCTGCCTTCAAACACGATGGAGAGATCCAAAGCATGATGGCGCTGCTCTGCTGGCTTAAATGACAGTTGATGGGTGGAAGAACAAGATGCTGACAGATGGTTTCTTCATGCATCAGACACTGGATCACATCTCAAACACTCCAACCAACAAGACTCAGTGCTTCTAATGTTAGACCCACCGAACATCAAGATTAATAAAAACAAAGAAACTACTTTATTTTTAACTCTCTCTTCATATCAGTAAGATAAAGGCTTGAGGAAGCGTTTAGGGAGCTCTGGAGCTCTCACCGGTGTCGGATTCCTACTTGAAGTTAAAACCTTTCACAGCTTCTCTGCTTTCAATTTCAACTCCTGGTATTTCTCAAGCTTCTCGTCTTTCGTCTTCTTGATGTTCCTGTCATCCACGTCTGTCACTGCAATCGTCTGTCATGGTTTAACCACCTCCATGGAGTCCAGTTGATTCAATTCAGCGCTGCGTACTGTATTCCAGTGGTTATGGAGACTACGCTAAGTTCAGACGTCCGATGTTTGGTATGACTGGATTGTCCGCCCTGCTGATGTGTCCTGCACTGATTCTGGATCATCTTTACAAACATTGTCACTCAGATCCACATTAATTAGTATAGATTAGGGCTTTTTTAGAGAATGGGGCATGAGGTGAGGAAGAAAATAAAATGTAAGAAGTAATTTAGCACATGGCTAATGTAGCTACGTTGTCTCTGTGGAGACAGAGTTGGTCCATTTAAAAAAAAAGAAGCTTTGCAGATCAATCATCATCTACACACCCGTATAAATATGGCGTTTCTGTCTTAGAAATGATTAAAACACAAAGAGGGAACATGCAGCAACATAACACTGGTGTTATGCAGAAAAGCGTGTACCTGCCAATATGCGTTGCTAAGGCAACAAGCTCTCATTAGAACCTGATACCGACGAGGAATGCAGATTGAAAAATAACAGAAAGCTTCTTTTTATCATAGCTGTAATAGTCAGAGGTGTCAAAGTATTAATATTTATCACTCCAGTAGAAGTATAAATCCTACTGTTTAAAAATACTTTTGTAGAAGTTAGAGTATTAACTTAAGCTTTTTCTCAAGTAAAAGTGAAAAAGTAACATTTTTAAAACTACTTAAAGTATAAAAGTAAAAGTAATGGAGGAAAAAATGTTAAGGACAGAAGCTTTACTGCTCTACCCTATTAAAGGAACATTTTTTTTTACAAATCTGGATGATAACCTCCTTAGACTTTATTTTCTTAGTTTTATAACTAATGGTGACAGTGTCACATTTAACTTTGCATCATCTTGAAAAAAATTAATTATTTTGGAAAATTTAAGTCAGAATTCTGACATTAAATTCAGAATTCTGAGAAAAAAATCAGAATTCTGACTTTTTTTCCATATTAAACTGAAATATTTAAAAATCGGTTAAATTTTTTTTATTTATATACATGTGCAAAGGATCTCCAGGTTTTACTTTTCACGCCTCTTTTTTGCAGTAATAACTGAAAAAGATGCAAAAGTGCTGCTGCAGTTGAGTCTCAGATTTAGAAAATTGCTTTCCACATGGTAGATATTTATATGTAAATTTGATAGGTTTGCTATTTGGATACGATCTGCATATTGATGAAGGCATGCGCAAAAAAAATTTAGCAAAAAAAGGAGTTTCAAATGAAAATCACTTCTTTGAAAAACATTTAAATCCAAAAAACAGTTTTGAGGTTTTACATGTTTTTATTTCAAATTTTATTTTATTTTTCTAAATATTTTTTATTTCATTTTATCTTATTTTTTACATATATATTATTTTCTCAACTTTTTTTCTTTTTTCAGACAGAGTTTTAACAAATTTTATTCTAATCAAAATGCTTTTTACAGATCAGTATTGGTCTGCTGGACATAAGCAGCAACATTTGTGTTATGCTTAAAGTGAAGCGAATGTGATCGGGGAAACACAAGTTAAACACAGTGAATAAAAAATATGTTAAATTAAAAAAAATCCAAAAAAATGATTTGACAAAAATTTAAATAAAAGCTGTGAATAAAGTCTCAGCATCTCAGCAAGTCTACAAACCTTTTTTTTGGTTCAAATGTTTTTCAAAATTTCATTTTTGTCAAATTTGCATTTACAAAACGATCGTTGGCTTGAAGCAATGATGGAGCAAGGTCTGCCGCCCGCAGTAAAAAAAAGAAAGTGATAAAATTCTTTAAAGTGATAAAATCCAAATCCAAGAGTTAATCTGGGGTTACAGAACATGAGATCTCCTTCATAGGTGAATATTCCTAGAAGGTTGCAGGAAGTTGAGGAGCTGTGAGTTAAAAACGTATTAAAAAAGCAGAAAATATTTTTCATGTAAAAGAAACAATTATAAAAAAAATAGGATACCGATACCACCAATAGTTTTGGTTCCTCTTGTCTTTCAATCTCCTACAATCATTCAGTCTCCCCTCACTCAACCAACTAGTGATCAGCAGCTTAAAGGCTGAGAAATGATTTCCAATCAGAAACTAACACATATTTTTGGGTCCAATACAAAGAAAAGAAAACAGCAGGAGGCGACATGTGCTTTAAATCTTACAAATCAATCTGCAGACCTCAAACAAAACAAGAAACTTCTATTAACCTTAAAAAAATGGCTTTTAAAATTTATTAATTCAATCTGTGGTTAAAATCCCAGTTAGAGTTATTGACTCTTTTAATCATCCTGAAACATAAACAATTTAATTTAGAAAACATCACAGATCTTTTTAAAAAAATGGAAGGGATAGAAATATTTCACTGAAAAAAAGTATGCAATAATAATAATTTTTGGCATTTACCTGATAATATTAAATTACTTCAAAATAATGTTTTTCTTGTTAGCATGGTAAGATATAAAACTATTGTTTTAAAGTAACAAAATATGATTAAGTAGATGCCATAAACGATTACATTATATTTAGAAGTTCCTTATATGGTGTAGTGGGAAAAAAGTATTCAACTATTTGCTCCAGTTACATAAACAGAGATTGATGGATTTCACTCAGTCGGCACTTTATTTTATCTTTGCAAAGAGAGAACAGTTTATCATACGGTACTTATTGCTTGGTAATCAGCCCTGTTCTGATCTGGGCAGCATCCGTTCCTCCTTACTTACAATATTGGAAAGTAGTCAGAGTCAAAACAAATTACAAACACTTTGGTTAAACAGTAACATTTTATGAATGAACCTGAGAAAGAATCTGATTTGTTATGGAAAGAAAGTATGTCTGGTCTACAAACGCCCTCACGAGGGGGAATTGTGTTTCCTTGCAGGTGAAACAGATTGAGTGAAAACTTTTATAGTGAGCAAATAGGATAAATCAATATATGAAATAAGAGAAACAAATATTTCGGACGACAGTTGTCAGAGAGGATCTTTCTATAAAGCAAAAGCATCTTTTCTACGTGTGGTTTTCAGGCACATCTTGTTAATTTCTGCCTTCACTACAAAAACGGCAACAAAAAACAAACATGGAGGCAAAAGAATCCTCCTCAAGTCCAGCAGGTGAGCACAACGATCGCTACGTATCTTCCAATTTTATTAGGATGTTGTTTCTACAGGAATAACTGATGTTTATGTTTTTAATCCAATTTGGAGATTGTAAAAAAAAATATTGCTTTAAACATTGTGACAGACGATTAAAATAGATCAGATTGTAAATTCATTGCATGGCGTTTATACAAAAATGTATGACTGAGCTCAATAATAGGAAATAGGGAAAAGAGAAAGTGACATTAAACCAGATGTTGATGGTTTTTAGCAGTAAAAGTGAATTATTGAGAAATTCGCTAAAGCTTTTTGAAAAAGAAAGGTGTTAGAAATAGTAAATAGTACGGAAGAGGATTGGGGCCAGTGGAAAAAAAAAAGGTAACTGATTTTATTTCAGTTTAGTATGGGAAAAAAGTCTGACTTTAATCTTAGAAAGTCAGAATTCTGACTTTTTTCTCAGAATTCTGACTTTAATCTCAGACTTTTGACTTTTTTTTATTGTCAGAATTCAGTCAGAATTCTGACTTTTTTCCCATGTTAAACTGAAATAAAATTTAAAAATCAGTTAACTTTTTTTTTTTTTTCAGTAGCCCTAATCCTCTTCCGTAAAACAGCCATTGGTTACAGTTTATTAACTTTATTTCTATCTAATGAAGGATTAAACAAAAATTATGCAGCAAATTAAAAGCTCAAAGGAACCAAATTGGTGAATTAAAAAGGCTTTCATTCAGTATCCAGTTTAAAAGGTAAGACTTTCGAAGAAAAAGACAAAAGCAAACACTGAGTTACAAACTAAACCTGGAAGGAAACCAGTTTAAACTAACAAACATTTAAACAACAAAACTAAGAGAAAACTGATCAGAATAAATCACAGCCATCCTCAATGACATGAGGCGCTGTTCTGTCAGACCAGCATACCCAGTCAGACCAGCATACCCATCACACCAGCATACTCATAGTCAATACGCAAGACGTTAGATTTGCGTTTATTCCTTTAGTTTTGTATGAAAAATAGACTTTAAACTACCTCAACAGGCGTGTAAAGAAACCATATAAGGTGATCGCCATACGCTTCAAAAAACACCAAAAAGTAATTAATTCATTTTTTTTTAAATGACTAAAGTGATACACGCCCAATGAGGTGGTTTAGAGTATATTTTTTATACAAAACTGAAGGGATAAACTAAAGAGATAAACAGATATTGACTGTGGGTATGCTCATCTGACAGAACACCGGGTTTGAATAGAGGCGACTCCTCTGATTGGTGGAGCAGGAAGGGAACAGTCCAATCAGGTTACAGAGGGATGGTCAGCCAGCAGGAGAGCAGCACATTTGCTCTGATCAACTAATAAGCAGGAAGGACATTTCCAGATGTAGCTTTAAAAATATTCGCTCCAGACTGGTTAAACCGTCTAAATTCCTGCTTTTCTGCTACAGTCCTCTAAAATTTCACATCATTTTAAATATACATTCCTTTCATTTAGAGATTATAATTGTAGTCTTGGATAAAATACTGATATTAAAAAGCATTTGTCACTTCCATGAAAAACAAAAAAACAAAAATAAATCTTTATCAATGACAACCATCTTTGCTTCGTACCTTTTGGAGGAAACATCATGAAACGTGTCTTTGTACTGAGCTTTATACATAAAACTAATATGTTTGCGATGATTTAATGAAGTTAGCATTAATCAGGAAAAAAAAGTAAACAATACTTTGGGGCGCGACCACTGCGTCTGGGAGCGTCCATTTTTGCCCAAATATAGCAACAAACTCACTCCTGCCATCTTCCAGCAGTGACGTCACGGTGCGGTAAGCCTAGCGCCATTCTCCCCGCTTTACAAGCTAAATCAATGGGAACTACTAGACACATCTGCAATCAACAACAATTATTGAAGATTTCCAGAGGACTTCACCATTGAAATTCACCAGAGCTATAGTGAAACTGACAATGCCCACGTGCATGGCAGCTGGATGCTGGAATACATCGGGTAAAAGTGAAAAAATTATAATTTATTCCACCTTTCTGATTCCTGATCCTCCACGGACGGGTTGGTCGTTGGATCGCCAACTTGAAGAGGGAGGATTTGCCATCGAACTTCTGGCCAGAGAAAAAACCCGTAATATGTAGCCAACATATGGAAGAAGAATGTTTTCAAGATGACTTGGATAATAGCGCGTTGTGACAAACACCAGATACAGCACTGGGACTTGATCAACAGCCGATACCGCGCCGTGACGTCACTAACCAGTAGGTGGCAGTAGTGTTCTTTGACAAACATGGATGCCTCCAGTAAAGCACATTCACATGAAAATGACTCTGAATTAAAAACACTGATCATTTATTGAGCAGTGTGAAATAATTTCATATTTAAAGAATTTTCAGAAGTTTTAATTCTGATTATGAGCGACTTTTCCCTTTAAGCTGTTTCCTTTAGGAGGAATTGATTCAACCAAAACTCACAAAAACCCATCAAAAAACCTAAATTAAATGCACAGCATTTAACTTGAACTGGAGATTTTTTCTAATCAGAAACCAACTCGATCTGTAAATATGTAGATCATCATTTATTCATAGTTAGATAGATCTAATGTCACAGACAAACTTTTTTTTGCCAATGTTCTCTGCGTTTTAGGCAGTGTTGAACATGATCAGACTTTTTCTTAACAAAAAAATAATCAAGCCTTTGCAGAGCCTCAATGAAGCCTCTCCTCCCCTCAGATCTCTTCTGGAAGGCATTCAATTTATGATTTAGTTAATGGTCTGTGATTCATAGATGTTTATTTGTAGTATTTTCTATGATTTGGTCTCATATATGTTGAAGAACGTCTCCCCCTAGTGGTCTGGAACTTTCCCATTATTTAGTGCTGGTTTGCAAACTGCAAAAACAATCTGGAAATAAGTAAAAAATATCTTAAATTAAGTGTATTTACCCTCATTTTGAGCAGGTAAATAACATGATCTGCCAGTGGAATGAGTTTTTTTACTCTCAAAATAAGATAATTAGATAATATGCACTTGAAATGAGACAATGCAATAGTTTTTTCTTATTTTAAATGTAAATTATCTGTTCCATTGTCAAAGTGTCTCACTCAACTCCTCAATTTAAGAACAAATGCACTTATTTTATGAAAGAATTGCAGTGCAACTTTAACTTTTCGTATGTTTTGTCAGAAATTTTTGTTTTTGAGTTTGCATAACCTTTTTAATTTGCTGTGAAATCCGTTGCATGTACGTCCCTTGGCCCCGTACATCCAGCAGTGATTTATATTTGCAGCGTCCTGACCATGGACACAATGACATGTGGCAAAAGATCTCCTGTGAACTCTTTGCTCCTTCTATTTTCCTTTTTTTTTCTTTCTCTCCGGTAATCCAGCAGCAGTCTCCCTGTCCTGGACCCTGCTGCCGGGGACAGATATGTTCTCATTCTGGCATGTGTCGTTAGATTTTTCCAGAGTGGCTCCTGTTCAGTGGCGGAGCTACTGTGTGTGAAACAGACCCAGAGTTTTACTGAAAGCAGGACTCACTTCTGTTTAAATGAGGAGAAACGTTAACAAATGACGCCTGCACAAACAGCTTGTATCGGCAGAACAGGAAGTAATCCAAGCCCAACAACTAAAGTGAGGCGCGGTACACGCCACTGGGCCCTCGCTTATGAGCTGTGCCATATTTTTATCCACAGAACCATTTGACACCGCTGCTGACGCAAGGAGAGCTGGCTCTGTAGCCGCTGCCGTGGATTAGACTGTCGACAACAGGTCCGAATCAACAGCAGCAACTTTAGGCAAGTGCAAAGAAAAAAAACAAAAAAACAAGAAGTGACACAGACACAAAAAAAAAAGAAACAAGAGTCTGTGTGCCTGCAAGTAGGGAGGATGGGGTCTGATAGTGAGGGGGGAGGTGGGGGGACAATCAGCTGTTGCATTCCCTTGTGATTGTGATACAGCAGGAGTGTGCCTGTCCATATTTAGTCAGGGCCCCGTCTGTGACCGTTCCACCTCGGTGTGCGTCATTTACACCCCGTCCTGCCACACAGACCCCACCCCCATAGACGCCCAGCTGCCTGCTCCACACAAAAAGAGAACAATGTCCAAAGATGTGTCTGAATAACCAACTGCATGTGAAGAGTCCAGGTCTGTGCTGCTGGTCGGACTCGTATTTTTAAACCCTCAACTCCTGGGATCATAGCATGAGAAACCCTCTGCCAGGAACAGATGTGTCATCTCTCCACTGCTTATATGACGCAGCTTAACTCTCAGCGCTGCCCAGCACTTAGCAACAAGTATTCTGATTTAAAAGCGCTTCTCAAAAATGTTTATAACAAGTGCCAGCGCGGTGGATACATAGTACGATTTCCAGGCACACAGACAGACATCCGAAGTCTGGTTTGTAGTTATGAAGGTAAAAAAGAGGAAGAAAAAATAAACTTGTCTCATCATTTGGTTCTGTCACTTAAATATTTACTAACTTTTTAATATTTTCACAGTTTCAAGTTGAAAACTAAATAAAACACACTGCAAAAACGCTCTATAAATAAGTAAGAATTTCTTAAATTAAGTGCATTTATCCTTACTTTAAGTAGGTAAATTAGATAGTTTGCCAATGGAATGAGTATTTTTACTCTTAAAATAAGACAGTTAGATAATATGCACTTGAAATAAGACAATGCAATTGTGTTTTCTTATTTTAAATCTAAATTGTCTTGTTCCATTGGCAAAATGTCTCTTTTACCTGCTCAATCCAAGAACAAGTGCACTTATTTAAAGAAAAAATTACTTATCTAGATTTCGATTTTTTTCCAGTGCAGAGATCAACAAAAGCTGGAATTATAAAAATAATACAACACAAAACACACTGCAAAAATGATCTCAAAATGAGTAAAAATGTCTTAAATTAAGGGTATTTACCCTTAATTTGAGCAGGTAAATAAGATGATTTGCCAATGGAATTAGTATTTTTACTCTTAAAATAAGGTATCTAGATAAAATGCACTTGAAATAAGACAATGCAATTGTTTTTTCTTATTTTAAGTGTAAATTGTCTTGTTCTATTGGCAAAGTGTCTCACTTAAATCCTTAATTCAAGAAAAAATGCCCTTATTTTAAGAAGAAATGACTTATTTAGATTTCATTTTTTTGCAGTGCAATATTATTGTTGTCTAGGTGAATTTTTTCAGACTAGATGCTGCATAGAACATTGATTTGAAAGAGAAAAACTGTAAATAACAGCCCGTTTCTCACTATGTGTTCTTGTGCGTTCTCGTGAAACGTCATCAGCCTCAGCCCTAGCACTGTTCCAACTCACAAGAACAGCAGACCGAGAACGGATAAAGTCTCCGGATGTTGTGTCCCAGCATGCACTGCGGCAGCAGCAGCTTCCAATGGAGCGTTCACAGAGCTCAGAGTATGAAGTTCTCTTTTCTGTTTCTGTTGTTCAATAAAAGTACAATTTAAGATCATTTGCGGCAAGAACATTATACTTTTAAGCGTCACTATATGGTGCATTTACTGATTTAATGTGTAATTAAAAAAAATGAATGTGAATGAGCGAATGCTTCTTACTAACTTGGGCTTTATAATCTAACATGGCTGCCTTATAAATAAGATAAGATTTTTGTCAAATGAAGTCTTTTACAGATTTCTGCAAAAGTTCCTTTAAATTTGATCTTTACAAATACAGAAAAATACATTCTTATTAAGTTGCATTTCTAGTAGTAGACAGTCATTACTGACCATAAGAATAAATATTGTTAATAATTCTACATCCGAAGAAAAAAAAGCTTTAATCTTTGCATTGGCAAATGTTTTTATAAGTCTGAAACAATTAATTGGATTAATAATGATTAATCAATTATTTAAATAATATTCAACCAATTTATCGATTAATCGTTAAATGGATTATAGACTCTAAAACACGCCTTTAGCTGACAGAGCGACACACTTAGAGCAGGAATTATACCAAGATTGTAAAAAAATATATAAATATTCTGCTTTTAAGATCAGAAAAAAAGTTTTCATCTGTCATTTTGCTCCATCCAGAACCACACAAGTGGAAATTCTTTGGTTTCATCTGGTCTAAATCTTTTTAAGGAACCCTTCAATTGATTAATAATCTATTAATGAGGAAAAATAAACGACAGATCAATCAATTAGCTAAATAATCGTTAGTTGCAGCCCCATGTGTGTAAAATGAAATCGTGAACAAGCATCTGGAGAAGGGAGATTCCTCTTAACCTTTAACCTTAAGTCCAACATCTCGGACCCTCCAGCAGCTGTAAAAACTGTAACAGGTTTTATTGTGTTTAGCTGGAACACAATAACTTAACAAGTTATTTTAAACACTCATCAGAGAAACAACAGGTTTAACTTCCAATTTAACATGTTTAAATTCCATTTATATTCCATATTTATATTCCATTGACATTTAATGAATGCGCCTGCATACATCATTATGTTCAATGCTGTAGTATGGAGGACCAACTCTGCCATATTGAAAAATAAATACAGAAACAAATAAATGCTCAATTAATAAATAAGCAGACAAATAATTGCCCCGCAAAATACAATAAACAAATAAATTTAAGTAGAAATTAAATTATACAGTGAGACATAAATGTAAATATCTCTTTTAATTAGCTTCTTTACTTATTTGCCTTTGTAATAATTACCTCATTTATTTATTGTCTGTTATAATCTTCAACTTTATTTATTTATTACTTATTTATTTATGTGCATGATATAATATTTTTGTCTGTTTTATTATTCCTTTGTATTTTATTGTATTTGTATCTACGCTATTTATTTCTGCCTGTCATATTTACATTTCTGTCTGCATTTCTGCCTCATTATGCAAATGAGGAGGGGGGGTGTCTTAGAGGGTCAACTTCTGCCCATTGGTTTGTTAGCATTTTGTTTGGCAGAGTTGGTCCTCCATATAGGTGCACATGATGATGTACCAACTAAAAGAATGGCTCATGCATAGTTTTTATTTGTGCAGTGCAATATTTAGATATGTGTCTGCAGAAGTCTGCAGAGCATCAGCGAAGTGTCTCCCTGCTGTAAACACTGAGTTTACTTGGGGTTCTAAGGATGACAGCGGACAGAAATACCAGCACCTTCTACGGTCAAAGACAAACTGCATGTAGATGCTTGAACAAACATTACCTCGCTTTGTGATCTGAGAGTTACTTTAATTTTGGAGGAGGTGTAACTAAATATAACAAGTGCCCCAGAGGATTTTCCAAGTATTTTTGTTTTTACTTCTTACTACTTTAAACAACATGGGGGAAAAAATAGAAAAAACCCTGAAAGATACGCTTAAACATAAATTTAAAAAAGCAGCTGTAAGCAGGGCTGTTTGAGAGCTCCACAGTGAATCAATGGGAAAACCTTAACCTTATTTAACAAAAACAACTGTAATAAGTTGTTTTATAGAAACATTATCTTCTGTATTTCATGGAAAAGGAATTTCAATACAAGGTTTCCCCTCAAATCAATCACTGAAAATCCATGAATTTATATTCAGAAATATGCCCAAACAAACCGCCCCCTGACTTTAATGTAACTTGCTGGTTTTGTCTAATTCACTCAAAAATATATTTTATTTCTTCAAGAGCTCATATTTCTCAAAGCTTTCCAACTTTTGTAAGGTCACCATAGAAATAGCAAATAATTTATCAGAATTTTATGGAATCAAAGGCAAAAAAAATAAATAAATCTGAAGTTGAGAGAAAAGGATAAAAAACAGACCATCTGGATTAGCATTTCACTCCCTTAACCCTTTAAAGCCCGATCCAAGAATAAAACAAAACTGAAAATTACTTTTTTTTGTTTGAAGTCCTTATTTGGCCTTTTAACAAAATATGTAAAAAGAAAAAACAGAAATACATTTTTGATATTAATAATTTATTACTATGCGATAAGTCAAGATTATTTTTTGTGTAGTCCTCTGCCCTCTGTTATCAGGTATATCTGATTGTGTACAATAGGATTTTGAGCAAAGTTTTTACCATTAAATTATGCAAAAGGTGTCAGACGCAAAACATTTCAGAAACCGTATGTATCAAATACGATACATTTGGCATTACAGGGTTAACTGTTTGGCCAATTGGTAAAATCCAATGCAAACAACTTTCTTCAGAGAATTGCTTCTTTAGATCATAAGGTCCAGGTCAGTTAAAGGAAAAGTTTCGTTCATATTCAGAATTCAAACTTGTGAAAGTACTTTAAATATGAAATTATTACATACTGTTCAATAAATGATAAGTGTTTTTAATTAAATGTAATTTCTAGGCATTCGAACCGAGCCATCAGCTCTGGGGCTGGTCCGCGGTTTCTGGAGCCAGCTGGGGACGGAGCGACCAAACCCAACTCGGTGAAGGTTTGCTTCCCCCCACCTGCCGGGGTTCCCGGACCAGCCCCCAATCTGATGGCTCGGTTCTGCTGCACTGTAGTCGACCAAAATCCCCGACAATTTCGAAAATCCCCCCGGACATTTTTTTTAGGTATGAAAAGTAGGACACGTCCGGGAAAAAGCGGATGTCTGGTCACCCTAAGTATCCCAAGCTTTGAATATCCCACGGAGCTGTTTAACATCAGCAAACCTACCAGGACATGAATTAATGAGAGAAAGCAAAGAGGCCGATGGCAGCGCTGCGGGGTTACCCAGACTCACCCCAGGCTCACACCGACTCCGGTCTTACCGTTGCGGTGCGGTGGGTGCGGCGCCGCAGTGATTCCAAGTCATTAAAAAGACGTAAACCTCTCTCACCGGCTGCTGAGCTGTCCGGCTGCGGTTACCGAGACACTCCGGCGCTGCAGAAAATTCCGCAAGAAAGCTATCCTTGCGGCGTGCCGGAGCCCTCTGCAAAAAGCTCTCGCAAATATCCTTATTTGGGCCGTGTTATCGCGTGAAGTTACGTGAACTCAAGTGAACTTCTGTTCTCGCGAGTTAAATCTCCGGACCTGTTGCCGGAGCCGCAGAGCCGCACCGCACCATAGTCAAAAGGGAGGTGTGAGAGGGGGTGTGCGGGAGTTGCAGTCTCCGTCGGCTCGGTAACCGCACCGGAGTCAGTGTGAGCAAGGCGTTACAGTTTGTCCGTTTGGTAAACCTGGTCAGCGTACGGTGGCAGATTCTCAGCGATGTGTTTTTATTCAGACTCACTATAACATTGTTAATTAAAGCCGGCATACACTGTAAGATTTTTCAACCATTGCAGACACAGCTCAGCTCACACTGTACGTCTAAAAACCACGTGCGAGTTGGCGCTACTTGGACTTGTCTATCCGGAAGCCAAACGAGTAAAAGAGGAATCTGAAGCTCCCCAGAGTGAAATGCGCTGCCTTGGCAATTTGCGCAATTTTGTGCTGAAAGCCCTAAAAAGAAAAAAAAAAAGAAAAAACGACATATTTGGACAAAGACATGTCTGAGCAAACGTGGCTACTACGGTTTGTCAATTTGATAGAAAGAACTCCATTTTACTCGTACACCCCGGTGCTTCTGTGTTTTCCTCTGAGAGGAAGAAGAAGAAGAATCCTTTTCTGTGCCTGCCCACTGAGCGATTTGCCCACCTTACAACGGCCGACTGAATTTCAAACATGTTTGATTTTCTCCCGACCTTACGATTCCTGATCGTGAACAACGGCAACAGAAAAGAGAACTTTTAACTACTCTGAGCTCTGTGAGCGCTAACCTGGAAGCTGCCGCTGTCGCAGTGCATGCTGGGACAGCTGTCAGTCTCAGGAACAGACAAGTCTGCTCTGATGCATGCTGGGTAAATAGGGAGGGGCGAGAACAACATCCGGGGGCTTTGTCCATTCTCGGTCTGCTTGTTCTTGTGAATTGGAACAGTGCTAGGGCTGAGGCTGATGACGTTTCCGGGGCATATGGGAACGCACAAGTACACAGATTGAGAAACGACCATTCTTTCTGTGTGGCAATAAAGCTTTTTTAAACATACCGCCACCTACAGGGCTGGAGGGAGAAAGTCAATGTGTTACTCTTGTTAAATGCGACCAAAACTGTGTGCCTCTGCAATTAAAAAATAGTTAAGCTACCATGATAATGTGAATTTAATTGGTTGCCCAGCCGTAGTATAAAGGTATTTCTACAAAAAATGAGGACCAAATGTTCATCTCCTCTTACCTGGAGGCAGCAATCTCTGCCTTCTGTTTGGCAATGGCCGCTGCCCTCTGTGCTCCCTCGACTGCCCGCTCCACTTTCTGCTTGATCTTGGTTCCTTTCAGCTGGATCACCCTCTTCTTCATGGCCTTCACCAACATGTTGTTAATGTACTTGCCTTCCTCCTTCCCTCCCTCAGCAAATGTGGTGCAGCCATAGCCGTGTCTCTGGTTGTTGAGCCACTCGCCCTCATACTTCAGGCCGCTGGATCGTTCGCTTATTCCATATCCCGAGCGTTTGTCGTTCTTCCACTCGCCCATGTAGACCTCGGTGGTGGTGGCGTCAATGTCAGCCTCCACGGGGGGGAAATCCTCCGCTCCGGCCAGGCTCTCGTCTCCGCTGATGGTGGAGTTGGTATCACTGATGTTGGAACTCAGGGCCGACTCCGTCCTCAAGAAGCTGATCTTGCTCTTCTGGCTGGAAAGCGATGTGCTTGATTCAGACTTCTTCAGCTTACCCAGCAGGGAGCCCCTTCTGAACAGACCCTTCTTCTTGGGCTTCACTGCCTCAGGATCCACCTGGAGAGTGAGAGCAAAGCCTCCGCGGGATGGTCCCAGCTGGGAAGGGGTGGAGACTGGCGTTTCTTCCCCTGAGGCATTGGTGGTGGTTATAGCTGGAACATCTTGCTGTAGAACGGCACCATTGCTGTGCTCGCTGCGAAGTGAAGTTAAAGACGTACGGAGAGGGGAACGAACAACTGCTGCCATGCCGTAGGGAACGCTTTGCCGTACACCGTAGCCATGGCGCATTCCACCAGTGAACTGACCCTGGTAAGTACCTGAGGATGTAAAAAACAATAAGTTAACCCTACTGGTAGGAGCAACCTGTATGTCTTTAGTGAACTCATCTTGACTACTGTAAAAAAATGAACAACAAGGAATCAACAAAGGAATGCTGGTAAAGACCAGCTTTAAAATACTCTCCCTAAAAAACAGTATTTAGACTCTAGTCGCCTGTGAATGTGGTTGCAAAACAGAATTAGTAAAAACAGATTTCCTGCTGGATATTAGTTAAAAATTGCCCTTAAAATGTAATAAAAAATATCTAGGGTGTGCATCCAAAAAAGTAAAAAAAAAACAATCCACTCGACTTTTTTTCCAAGTTTGAAGACGTACTATGTAGGGGTGGAACGGTTCATCATATCCTCGGTTCGGTTCACGGTTTCGTGGTCACGGTTTTCGGTTCGGTTCGGTATATGTTGATTGTTACCCCGAAATCCCATAAAAATTAATGAAATTAATGGAAAAAAAATCCCAAAAAATTAATAATTTGTAATTATTTTTAATGATCCGCGGAAACCCTTGATCATTTCCGCATGTTTTGCTGCTTTGAATTTAATCATCTGGCGCATGCCCTCTACGATCTCCAAGGAACTCCACGTGGAGCAGACAGGACCCACAGCTGAGGCTGTAGGCTTTGCTTTGTGCAGGCGGTCTGGAGCGCAGCGGGGCGGAGTGCTGACGGAGTATGTGGGATTTCGGGGTTAGCATGACATGTTGGTCATGTTGCTGTTAGCATACACAAAACATGTTGCACAATACTTGCACACTGTTGTACATTTATCCACAACTTTCTTTCCGCCGTCATCGTAGGTCACTCTAAATGCAAAGTGGTCCCATACAGCAGACCTATAAAGTGCTGCTGGCGCGTCTTCCAACTCCTGTTCTTTCCCACTCGCCATACCCACACAATTCTCCACAACAACTGATTTTTTTCTGCTACACCCGGCTACGTTGCTTCGCTTCTTCTTCTTGTTTACTACTGGTGGTCGGCTTTGGTCGCAGTACCGCCACCTTTTGCTCTGGAGTGTACACGCTTCACCTATAAGAAAACGGAGCAGCGCATGAACCGAACGGAACACACGTGAGCCGAACCGAGATAGTCGAACCGAACGGTTCGGACGGTTTTCATAAACTGTTCCATCCCTAGTACTATGCAACAATTGAGTTAATCCCATCCCGATATCATTGCAACGCCAACCCTAACCCCTTTACAGGGAAACAGAAGACCTCGCCTTTTCAGCCAGGCCAACAATTCCCTCTAACGACCCCTTTCAGAGACATAGGCTGTGCTCACACTGCAGGCCTTGATGCTCAATTCAATTTTTTTTATCAAATTTTTTTGCGTTGTCGTTCACATTGCCAAACTTGCATGTGATCTCTTGTGTGAACTGCATTCATACAACGCAAGTGTCCTGCATGTGCAGTAGAGAGACGCAATGACGTCATAAGCAAGCGCGCTCTGTGTTTACTGAAGTAAACATGGATGGTTGTGCTGGAGCACATCTCGCGATCTGTTTTCAAGATGGTTAGACATAAATACTGCTCTCCATCATGGTTGTTGTTTTTCTTGCCACTTCTGTTTAGCAAGACCCAGAATAGTGACCTATGTCAGGTATTAATGACGTTCAGGTCAGATGAATGCGACCTGGCCATTCAGACACAGGTCGCATTTGAAAAGATCAGATACGTATCGGATTCAGGACCGCATACCCAAGTGGCCTGGGTTGCATTGGAAAAAATCGGATCTTGTTTTTTTCAGACTGCCTTAAAAAGATTAGATATAGGTCGCATATGGGGAAAAAAATTGGATTTGAGTCACTTCAGGCTGCTGTGTGAACGTAGCCATAGACAGGTATGGTGCCTTGCAGGCTAACAAGTAAAACCAAACGACCCTCATTCCAAAGGGGCGGACCTGTTCGTCTATTTCAATTTGCATGTCTTCTACTGTATAAGAGGCTCGAACTTACTGCTATTTCTGACATTTTGAATTGAAAAAGCTTCCTGGATGGGAAGAGAAACGTCTTCAAACTTGGAAACAAGTCCAGTGGATTGTTTTCAAACTTTTTTTTTTATAACTATCCTGGATGACTGAGAATCTTCACCAGCATATCTAGGGTGTGCAGAGTTTTAGACTTAAACGTATCTTATCTGTTTACTCTTGCAAAGCAAAGATGCCCTGAGGCAAGAGAACCCAAGACTCAATAGTCAGATAATCTTTATTATCTGTGAATGGTGAATCTTTTTCAAGCCGGCAGTGAATATACTGCAGATAAACACTCCACAGTGATGGCACATATCTGGCAGATGGATAAAAACAACAGAACAGTATTATAGCAAACCATTAAATATAAACAACATCAGGCTGCCATGGCTATAGCAAACTCAACAATGGCAAATAAAAGGTCTTTCTCTACCAAAAACACCTTGTTTAACTGAATGTCCCATTAGTTGGTTCCTGTAGAACTTTGTAAAGTGACGGAAGGAAAGTTCTATGAATTGTATTCAATTGTTATCTTAATAAATATTAGTTTGTCATTTAGGCACAGGGGACATAAAGACATTCATATCAGTCAAACATGTACTGTGAAACTCAACAGTAGCTTCCTTTTTCAAAAGAAAACCGTTCTACTCGTGCCTTGAATGTTTAGCTCTCAATGGGCGTGATTTATTACAGCTTCAGTTGGGTTTAGGTTTCCATTATATTCAATCAGTCTTTAGTTACTCTCTGTCGTCCCTTTGTGCTCGTTTCCTTTCCCCTTGGCTTCCTTCTAGTTGGTTCCACTCACACCTGCTCCATATTCAGCTCATTAGTCTATCCTTTGTTCTGTTCCCCTTATATACACCACCACTGCAGTCACTCAGTGCTGGTTCCTTGTTGTTGTTTGCTTCTGGTCATTTGTTTCATTGTATTTTTGTATTTTCTATCTACAAGATTCGCCTCTTGATCTCTGCATTTGGGTCCTCAAAAACCTCCCCCCTACCTTGACAGTCTGTTGTATTTTTATCTTAAATGGCATCTTGCTTTAACCATTTGTACTCTATATAAGCTACTGGAACCAGAATTTCCCTGAAGGAGTAATCCCAAGGGATAAAAAATAAAGTTGAGTTTAAGACTTCCAGGTTTAAAGCCCCTGAAAGCAACTGGGGACACGTCACTGTCTGTTAGCTGACCACTTTGACCAGCAGATTGAAAACTCATGGAGTTGCTGGGAAATACCAGGCCACATTCACCCACCTAGACCCACCCATTAGAATGCACCTCCTCTGTCTTCTAGTGGCTCTCTTATGGCTGATAGTATTCAATTCAGTTTATTTCTATAGGGCTAATTCACAACACATGTCATCTCAAGGCACTTTACAGTTCACCAGATCATCCAATCAGATTGATTCAAAGTTTTCTATCTAAGGAAAACCAGCTGATTGCATTGACTCATTGAATATGCAGCGTACTGTCGATAAAAGCAGTTTTGGACACCTCTAAAACCTTTAATTACACTGACTATTTACCTACTATATACTTTTTGTTTACTTTATTAACACCCTACCTTCTTTAAAAAAAAAAGCATTTTAAAGCTATGAGATCCACTTATTTCAGTCACACGGTTTTAATGCGATGTTCAAAAACAACTTAAAAGGATATGAGATTTTTTTGGAAGGGGTTGTTTGATATGAGCGACATGCCGATACTTTTCTTTTTAATAATAGATGAAGAACTAGCTACTAAAATTATGTTCATATTATACATAAATATATTAATTAATTCAGTGGGCAAAAAAGAAATGAACTTCATTCAGTGATAACAACCTACTGAGCCTACTGGTGGGCAGGAGGCACAATCTGAAGCCAATCTATGGGACTGATAACAGCTAGTAACGGCCATTTAATGATTGATTGATTGATTGACTTTATTGATCTCACAGTGGTGAAATTTAGGCGTTACATCAGCTCAAATAGTCAGAGAAGAAGAATGTGCCAAAGGAAGGGATGATAACATCAGTAGCGGCTCAGAGAACCAGAAAAATTTCTGATCTGTTAAGGGTCAGATCATGGCCAAACAACAACTTTTACCTCGATCTCTACTTGAAGCAATAGATGTAATTCCATATCTGCTGTCATGTGAGTTTGATATCCATAAAATTTCTAATTATTTATGCTTAACTTTTCTCCACGTGACTCTGTTTTATGGAACAACACGGTAATCCTGTGTGACAAAGAGTCATTGTTCAAGCAATGCTGGTATGATAGAGGAATCATTTTCATTAAAAGATCTGTCCGACTTTAATGACTTTTTTTGAGAACATTTAACATTCTTGAACATGCACGGCAACCCAGTACCTCTACTTTTAATTTACTTAACTAAGAACAAAATTTTATATTAAAAATCATCACATTTTCAACTATTATAAATGTCATGATCGGCCCTGATGGCTCAGCTTAATTGTTCATTTCCCTCACCTGCCCAACTGTTCCCGGTTTTCTAATTATCACTCATCTCATCCACCTGCTTTGGGTCCTTTATTATCGGTTCAGCCTGAGCGATCGGGGCTGAATCATTATTTGTTTTCCGTTTGTCTGTTTGGTAATTTTGATTTATTCTCTGATTCATGTCCTGGTTCCTGACGGCCAGTGGTTTGAGAGGTTTCATGTTTGTCTCGTCTTCTGATCCTGTTCTGATTCCTCTCTGCTGAGCCCTCAAGGTTTTAGCTCGGAACGCGAGGAGGGTCGGTTTTATTTCTCTAAGCCTGGCTCCTAGGAGACCCGTTTAAAGTCCTGCATAAATCCTGGAACAACGTCTCGTCTATGTTCCCTCAACCAGCGAGCCTGCCTGTCTGCTTCTGTGCGTGTCTGATTCTGGACTCTGAACCTGCCTAAAAGCTCTTTGGATTCCTGGATCCTCTTCTCTGTTCTGTTCCTGTGTGGATCTGAACCCTTGATCGAGCTGAGGACTCCGGGATCTCAGAACTGTCCGGTTCTGACCAGGATCAGTCTCCTGTCCACTCTCAGTGGTTGCTGCTCTGATTGGGGACACCCTGGACGGATCCCGTTCGGCACTCGATCGTATGGAACCTGCCTACATCACGCAGAGAATGGACTGAACTGTTAAACCAGAATCAGTGATGGGTTGCGCCCCGCGCTGCGGTTCTGTCTGTGTCTTTTTGTGTTAATAAACGTTTTGAACTTTCCTACTGGCTGTCTCACCTTGAATACTGGGCCCATTTGTCCCATTTCTAGACAATAAATGAATGATTATAAACAGGGATCGATTGTCTCACTTCATAATTTAAGAACAGTTATCTTCAATACTTCCATTTTCATATTTATTAAATGGACTATTAAGGTCAAGATGCTTAATTTAAATTAAATATCGTATCTAAATAATCCTGTTGCTGATATTTAAAGTAACAGGCTTAAATTACAGGTTAATCACGTGAAAGCTGAGGTCACTTATAATTATTGTCTCGATTTTCCAATAACTTCTGGTTTGATTTATGAAACTGATAAAATTCCATAATTGGAATAACAAAATATACTGCTGTAAATCAACTCTCTACATAAAAAAATAATAGTTTTAGGTAATATATTATTATTAATGAGTAAATATCATATCTGCTGTTGCAAATGGAAGCAAGCCGAGGTTTATTTTGTTTTTTGAATTATTATTTTAAAAGGTCTTTTTTAAATTAAAGTTAAATTATTATTATTTTTTTTTTTTATTTTTTTTTTTTATTTATTCATTACATATATTAAAACATACAATTGAGTGATAGCTCATAAATTCAAACTTATGATTATATGAGTATATGTATGTATATATATGTATATATATATATATATATATATATATATATATATATATATATATATATATATATATATATATATATATATATATATATATATATATTTATTCTTGCTATGAATTTCCAGCTACTTTTTTTTCCCTTACGGCAACTTAGAACACAAAGTTAAATTAAACACATTGAAATTAAGAGAAAACTGACATAGTAACATTTATAAATGTTAATTAATAGAGGCATGTTTTCTTATTAGACGTGTGCTCTAGTCAGATCTGTTATCCCCCTTATTTTTTATGTTCCTATGTTCTTATATATGCCTTTTTTGTTTTTTATTTTGAACTGTTTTGCACAAATTGCTCTCGTGTTTTAGTCTACTAAGCTCTGGTGTTTGAGGGGAGCTCAGACTGCAGTAAAGCGGCGCTCTGGATCACATAAAGATGAATCTGAGCCTCTCCAGTTATATAGGTGAGTTTTTTTTTTAGAAAGGCAGTCAGAGTGAAGCATCAATATTAGAGCTGAATACTGACCAGAAACATCATTCAATTGATCTCAGATTAAGCTAATATTTGGGTAACAAGCCACACAGCGTTGCTTTGAGATTGATAGAATTGCTAAATGTTGAGGTCATCAAAGCAAGAATGAATATTTCTAAAAAACAAACAAAAACAAAACCATTGATAAAACCGACTGACTAGTCAGCAACCAGATTCTTCTCCAGCGATTACTGGGGATTGTGGATCCCAGAGGCAGAATGGCTTCAGCCTGTAAGGCCAAAAGGCCACTGAGCTTGTGGGCTATTAATAAATGTGGAGGTCTGATATCATCACATCCCCCATCACAGCTTTCAGACTAGAAACCTGATGAGTCAGGTGGAATGCTGTCATCATGTAAGTAATATACAGTAAATGTGTTTTTATCTAATTTTGTTGGTCAGAGGTCAAAAGCTGCAACCTGGAACTACGAGAAAATTGTGGATTTAAATGAATTGTATGATTAAATTGATTTAATTTAATTGCATATAGGAACATGTAGCTTTTAGATGTAAAAGAATGGATCAACAGCAACAGTTTAAGTAGGGGTGAGTATTGGCGTTGGTGCTGCGATACGATACGTGTCAAAATACTTGGGGCACGATACGATATCGTCACTATATTGCAATATCACCATAAATTGCAATATTTTCCTGCTATCAAAATTGAATGTATAGATAAAAAGCAACCTCTGTATATGTTTATCAGATGATATTGATCGTTCAGTTATTTTGGGATGTATATTGCTTGGGGTTTGAGTCAGTCCACGTCTTCCACGGTGACTACATCAACTACAGATAACGGAGCTCCACAGCACTATCTGCCATAGTGGCGTTACAAAGGTAGCCCATTTTCCCCCACTTTTAGGTAAAAATATTTTGCTTTAAAAAAATCGATACTAGGAACTAAAAGATTGATATTATATCACGCACCAAAAATCCCAATATATTGCCAAACCCATTTTTTCCCACACCCCTAAGGTTAAGTATTCAATACACTGGATAAGATTCTCAGTCATCCAGGTCATAGTCATTCCAAAAAAAGAAAATTAAAAACAATCCACTGGGCTTTGTTTCCAAGTTTAAAGACGTTTTTCTTTAGAAAACATTCAAATTGAAACAGAAGAAGGGCTCCACCCCTTTGGAATGGGGTTCATTTGGTTTCCTTTTGTTAGCCTGCAATGCCCCATACCTGTCTATGTGTCTGAAAGGTCAGTCGTTAAAGGGAATTGTTGGTCTGGCTGAATAAGTGAGGTCTGTTCCCCTGTCAAGGGGTTCGGGGGGAGGGCTCGAGTAGTTTTCTTACAAATAGGCAATTATGGCTTAACACAGCAAAAACAGATCTAAAAAAAGATAAAAATGATAAAATAAGTGTATTTGCCCATTATCTGAGTAGGTAATTAAGATGATCTGATGATGCACGGAGTATTTTTAAAAAGGGTAGTCCTGAAATGAGATAAAATAATTTTTTTCTTATTGGAGATGTAAATGATCTTCTTTTATTGGGAAATTGTCTTATTTACCTGCTTTGATCAAGTTAAAATACAAAATTTCTTCAACAGAAATACAGTAGACCGAATTATAAGATGTTTGCAGTGTGGTTCCAGCATCAGGCTAAAAAAATATGTCTAACGATCTGCAGGTGCATGCATATTTGTGTGATTTAAGAGTTATTGGAGCTCAGGTTTAAAGGCCTTTATAGGTTCAATCCATTTACTATTTAAAAATGTTTTATCACAGTGATTCAACAATGAAACTTTAAGAACTTAAATTAACAGTAATTTAGTTAAGAATATCTTTACCTATTTCTCTAACAAAGAGTAAAAACACTGCAAAGCAAACACATATTATTTAACGACTTTATTTTAAATGATGAGCAACAGTTAGTCCGGTACGGAGCGGTCGTACTTAACTTTTTTTTTCCCCCCTTTGCCTTCTCGAGATAATGAAATAACTATCTCGTTATCATGGTTAAATCATTAATTGTTTTCTTGAGATAACAACATAATTATCTCGCTATCACAAGAAAACAGTTATTCATTTCTTGAGATAATGAGATGATTAACCTGTATGAGTAATGAATGAGGCTGGAAATAACCCTGGATTCCCAGTCCATCCATGCCTGTGGGTCTGTAGTGCTGCAGTCGCGGTACCGCATGTGCGCAAATAATCAGTTTTTAGTTTCCTTTTTCTTTTCACTCATTGGCAGGTTATGGTGGATGATGGGATTGCATGGAATACAGTAAAAAAATCTTATACCTCTTACAGCAAAAAACAGGGGCTGTTCAGAAAACATCCGACGCTAAGGCACCAGAGGCATAGGTCTAATTGCTTATGAATCAGATTGGAAGCTAAACATCAAACCAACAACGTCGTCTCTTTCCTAAAAGTTAAACATGGGATTATATACAGAATTAGACATAGGCTGCCAAGACTTATAAATCCTTTCCCGCTGTTGCGGTATTGAAGGATATAATCAGTTTTAACACACACCAATCAACTCGTTATGATGAGAATACGGTTTTCTAATGAGAAAATTATCATCTCGTTATCACGAAAACCCGGCTTTGTTATTTTGAGATAATGAGGGACACAGCTGCTATGGCTTCCATAGTCCGGATGAAACTGTTTACTACGACAATAATCATGTTAATGGCTGCACTGATTGTAAGTTTCTGGATTATCACCGATTACTGACCTTTTAAAATGCCTAACATGCTGATTTTATTTTTACAGATACTGATTTTTTTAACATTACTGACACAGTCTGTTGCTATAAGCTCACAAAACACCTTTAATAAGTTAGTTTTATCTGCAAATATGCATCAGTGAAAAAATTAAAACTTGTCAAGTAACTTAAATAAGTCTATTGCAGAATTAGGTAAGACTCGTCACACATCTGTGTATCTCCCAAAATTAAGAAAAATCACAGTGCACCCCTAATAATCTTATTTATCCTGTTAATTTATTGTTTATTTGATAGATGTGTGAAGAAATAAAAAGTAAAAAGTGGCTATTTTTCAGTTTGTATTGCGCGCAGTTTCTGCTTTTATCATTAGAAGAAGCTGCTAATTAGCTGAGCTATCTGCTCACAGAGCTCAGACTTTAATCTTATAAAATGTCATTTTTCCCTGTAAATGCTCTGGTTATTTTGCTCTGCGTGAATAAAATCACCTTTAAGGTTTTATGTTCACTTGTGTTTTTTTTCTGAAATATTTCCACCCAGATCATCTAATATAAGCAAAAATAGGAACCTTCAAATCAGCAAGCTGACCGACAGTGTGCAGCAACATGGGAGAGCAGCATTATAGTGCAGCTCTGTTTACCGTCAGCCTGGGAAAACTCTGGCTTCTGCTTTAAATGACAGGAACTATAAGGAAACTGAAACTGTTCCACATTAAAACTAGAGATGAACCGATATTCTGGGCCGATATTAGTGGGGATTTTATCGTTTATTTCCTGCGTAGCTGATTTATTAGCACAGCCATGCTGAAACCTCTCCATTTGCTATTCATTCTTAATGTTTTGTTAATAAAATGTTTGTTTTAGTGTCATCAGTTGTTTCCATTGTGCTATTTTTATCGTCTAAATGGAGAAAAAAAAACTTTTGGCTTAAAGAAAAACAGAATTGGCGGTATTCTGTCAGATCAGCATACCCCGTCAGACCTGTATACCTACAGTCAATACGCATGCACAAGAAGTCACATTTGCATACCCATATGCTAGCCTCATCCCTTTATTTTTGTACAAAAAATAGACTTTAAACTCCCTCGATGGGCTTGTATCCCTTTAGTCATTTACAAAAAACAATTTAAGTTCAGATCGCCATACAATTAAAAAAAACACCAAAATGTAAGTATTAAATTTTTGTACATGATTAAAGGGATACACGGCCGTTGAGGTAGCTTAAAGCGTATTTTTCATACAAAAATAAAGGGATGAAGTAAGGGATAAACAGGTATTGACTATGCTGGTTTGACAGAACAGAGGCACATATCAGATCAGTTAGACCAGTAGTCACCAACTTGGTGCCCGCGGGCACCAAGGGGCCCCTCATGGACCACATGGGGTGACCTCAGACTTCGATGAAATTCACAAGTTTGAAATTTTCTTCTATTTTGTTTCTCTCCATTTTTTATAATTTATAGACCTTTAAAAATGACAATGTCTAAAATACAATTAGAACTTAAAGGAAACAATAAAAATGTTTATAATGTATAATGAAGTTTAGGTGAACACCCTTGCTGTGCATGGGTCAGTGTTGGTAGCCCTTCTTATGACTCAGTACCCTTGAAGTGGCCCTCAGCCTTAAAAAGGTTGGTGACCACTGAGTTAGACTGATGTCAAAATAATCGGTATCTGCCTTAAAAATCTGAATCAGTCGATCTCTACGTTAAAAAGTGTTTCCATATAGAGCAATCCAATGCCTCTTCTCGATATGTTTCTAAGAGTCTCAATCTTGTTTGCTTCATAAAGACATTTTTCTCAACAGTCTGAGGTCCAGCAGGTCTTTCTTAGTTAGGCAACATGTTGCAATTCAGACTACATATGAATCAAAACCATTAGAGCAACACTTTTCCATGAAAAGATTGAACATTATTTATATATTCATTATGATGCCAGTCAAGTGCCAAAATAACAGTAATTATGTTTTTTAAATAATAGATCATTTCATAGTTATTAATGTGTCATAGTTAATGAATTATAAAAGAAATCCATAAATAAAAACGATAAGTTGATAACTTAAATGAAAATACCCTTTATAAAAGTATTTATGTCGTACTACTCCACATTGTGAGTCAGTACTTTATGTGAGTCCTGAGAGAAAGTCGATGGTCTGCAGTTAAAATAGACAATTATTCTGATATTTAGGATTATTTGAAAATGCAAAGAGGCATTAAAAGGTTAACATGACATTTTGCAGAAAATGGATATGAATAATACTTATTTTATTACTTATATCATCCATATACTTATAATCCAGTAGGATATTCAGACTCTCCCCAGCAACACTCCGGCTCATTAGCCAGGAGATCACAGAGCAGAAGAGATTGGCTAAAGTCCTGCAAGGAGTCCTGGGTCTGTAGCCACGTTTAACGCCACAGATATCTACCGACTTATATGATGTATCATTTATTTCAACCTCATAATAACTTCTAAAAGCTTCTATTCAAAGAGGTCTCTATGGGGTGAAGATCATTCAAATTTAGTTGCAGGCAAAGAACATGTTTTGTAAAAAAAAAATATTATTTTTTTTACCCTTTTTAAATTTGTTAAATGTTATCTTTTTCACATTTTATTTTGAGATTTTACATTTAAAAAAAATGTTGACTCTTTTTTCCAATTCACCAATGCAATTTTCTTAAAACTTTTTCAATTTCCATTTACAAAAATTTGTTGCAACAATAATGGAATAAAGTTATCTCCATCTATCCCTAACATATACGGCAGAGGATTAGGGCCACTGAAGAAAAAGAAAAGCTTAACTGACTTTTAAATTTTATTTCAGCATAATATGAGAAAAAGTCACAAAAGCCGTAGCCATGTCTGTTTTAGAGACTAAACTAGCTCTCTTGTTTAATCACCTTCTGCTCTTCCATTAATGAAACAGCATCACCAGGGACCCCTCAGGGACAGGAAAAATTGCCTAATTCCATCCTTTTCCACCAATGTGTTCCTGTTCCTCCCAAACAACTCACATCTTTGTCAGTGAAGCTGAGCGCTCCACATCTCTACCTTTATGGTACCCATCTACATTAAGATCTACACTTCTGAGAATTAATTCAGAATTCTAAGAAAAAAGTCAGAATTATGAGAAAAAAGTCAGAATTCTAAGAAAAATGTTCGGATTGTGAGAAAAAGTCAGAATTGTGATATTAAAGTCAGAATTGTGAGGAAAATGGTCATAATCCTGATCTTTTTTCACATTTTAAACTGAAATATTGTTATAATTAATTATAATTATTGTTATATTGTTATAATTATATTATAATTTGAAAATCAGTTAACTTTTTTCCCGGTGGTTCTTATCCTCTTCCATAGACATATTTCCATTTCATTTCAAAGTGTTTTATTTATAAACACGTATCTATTATTATTTTTAGGTGATATAAATGTGTCACCCCTGGCCCTCCATACCCAGCAGGACAGACGCTGACTTTCAGGGCCAGTTTAAAGCCACTAACCTCCATCTGCGTAGGTTTCCGTCCCGTATCCATCCTGTAGTCCGTTATTCCAGGTTCCTTCGTACCTCGCGCCGCTGCCCACGCTGACCCGGACCCCGTACCTCCCTTTGAAGCCATGGGTCCATTCTCCTCTGTAGATCCAGTGTCCTTTGGTTTCCACCCCTAGCCCGTGGCGCTTGCCCTGTGACCAGTAGCCCTCATAGGTGTTCCCGCTGGGCCAGGTGTAGACCCCGACCACCTCGAAGCCGTAGTTCCAGGAGCCCGAATACTCCCCCTGGCCCTTGGGTCCGGTGCAGATTCCGTGGCCGTGGGCTTTGCCCCCCTCCCAGCCCCCACAGTAAGCCCCACCGTCGTCAAACTCGAAGCGACCACCGCTCATTCCGAAGACGCACAAATCCCAAAAACTAAGGAAGGGAGGTTTCTAAAGTTTCCTTTTACCTGTCCGGAGATAATGACGTCACTTTCACCTGACATTCAGGTGTGAGATGAACTTCAGAGGGTTTGTTCTGTGGTGATCTCCATGGAGCTGATGAGCTGTCTGTTTAATCCAGGGATGGATCATCCATGAAGCTCATTCTTTGTTGGGATTTATGGAGGAATTAGGATTTTTGTGTCTGGATTAGCCAGAGATCTTACATGGCTTTCTCAGGTGGCTTCCCCCCTGTCCCTGCCACCCAGCTACCTCCTGACAGCCGCTGCACTTCAGCAAACCTAACAAGGCGACCAATCCACAAACACACACCGCCTTCCAAAAATACAACCCAATCCTTGACTTCGCTGCTGGGAAGGAGTCCTGCCAGAGTCTGAAGTAGCTGCATGCCTTCCTGCTCCCTGCTGTCCAACTGCACACATTTTATCCCTGGACACGCGGCTAAAATAGATACATAAATAAAAAAGATGCGCGCAAAGATCCTCTTTTCAGCTGGAAAAGGTGCGCAAATCAAACCACGCATTCCTTAATCCTCTTAAAATCATTTTAGATAAAAGATTTATGAAAATAATCTTAGAAGTTTGGTTTATTCTCCTTTAAAGTAAATATTATAGAGGATTTAAAATGCATTGAATAGATTTTGATCTTTAAATTGCGATGCAATTACTTTAGTATGACAAAAACATAAAATATAATATGAAACCTGCAAAAGTGAAAAAGGAAGTATTAATTTCGCCCCCTGCTGGACACTTTAAAAAATACAATAAAATACCAATACATACTCTGATTTTATTAATTCATTCATTCCAAAACTTGTACCAGAGTAGAAGAGTTTAATAATATTTTTACTCAAATGAAACTAAAAATGTGTTTGATAGAAATTCTCCTCTATTACCGAGTAACTGATCTACTTTCTAACCGATTTAATATTTAACACATGATGTAAACAACACGTAAATTCTAGTTTTATTATACAATGAGATAGAAAATAAATATAACATGCAGTTATTACACAATAAGGATTTTAGGTGGGAAAAAACTAATTAAGAGACACATTTGGAGTTAGAAAACGTCCTAAATCCATTGTTGCAGCATGTTTTATGTATATAAATTGGTGGTATTAAACCAATACACTTTAAATTAACTGTATTGCTCTCTGGTGCATACTATGGGGTAAATTGTGTTCCATTATTTTGCAAACAAACAGCAAGTTTTGTAAGTGGAAATTTAACCAGAAATAAAACGTCTATAAATGTTATAATTCAAAAAAGGTTTTAACAGTATCTTTGTTGTTTACTTACTTTTTTCCAACATCTAATTTAATGATGAAGTTATTTTTTTCAAGAGTTTTTTTTTACAGATTTTAAATTTTTAACATTTTCTTTCTCAATTTTTTCGTTTTCACACACAGTTTTATGAATTGCATTATTTTCTGTGTTCTATAAAGTAAATATTCACAAAATAAAAATCTATGATAATATTTTGATTGTTCCATGTCTGATTTATTGCACAAAACAGTACTATTATTAATTCAATTTCAATTCAGTTTATTTCTATAGCACCAATTCACATCATGTCATCTCAGGTCACTTTCCAGTTCACCAGATCATCCAGTCAGATTGATTCAAAGTTTTTATCTAAAGAAAACCAGTTGATTTCATCGACTCATTGACTCAAAGGCAATCCCTCACACTAAGCATGCTTGTAGCGACAGTGGAGTGGAAGAACTCCCTTTGAACAGGAAGAAACCTCCAGCAGAACCAGGCTCAGTGTGAGCGGCCATCTGCTGCAGGCAGACGAGCTCCGAGCCAGCTCCCATGTCAGAGGATGAAGAGAGCACATCCAGTTAGTCACAGTCAGAGAAACAGGACTACACTGGAAAACAGGCCAAGCTCCAGCATCTATAAACAAAGGTGTTGATGGCAGCAGCACAGCTGATATTTCTCTCCAGGATGGAGTCACAGCCAAACAGGAACAGACCAGATGAAGCTACTATGAGAAAAAGCAGAGAGAGCAGAACGTTAGAGATTGAACTAACAGATTCTGCAGAGTGGGAGAATAGAGATAGAATGAAGCAGAATGATGAAAAAGGGGTCCCTATGTCCTCCAGCAGTCTAAGCCTATAGCAGCAGAACTATAGAGATAGCTCAGGATAACCTGAGCCACTCTAACTAGAAGCTTTATCAAAAAGTAAAGTTTTTTATTATAGTGATTTATCCTGGTTGTTGAAAGTTGTAGGGAAGCGCCTGTTCCAACCGTTGCAATTCCAAACTCTCTCAAGTGATGCCCGACTTTACACGAGTGGATAAAGTGAATATTATCGGGCGATTATCAAGGACAGAGACGTCCATCCCCGTGAACACTGGGACGGAACTCAATAGTAAAGGAAAATATTCTTATTTCAACCGTTGCGTATATTAGCTGCGACAAATGAATCAAGATGCTATGACCGAAAAAATTTGGTTGTCAGATGACCGTTGATATATGATTGGACGAATTTAGGTGTTCAGGATAACGAAAAAAGCAACACAGATTTTAAGACAGAATTAACTTTTGGAACAATTATTGTCCGATAAAGATTACATCTATATGACTAAGCAGAATTATTTGATATTTAAATATGATTTCCGTACGACTTTAAATATGGTCAGATAAATATATATATATTTTTGTTGTTTTCTTTATGTCCTTACAGGAGCCGCTTGACCTTCCACTAGCCTAACTGCTCTTCTCGCGGGTCTCCATTGCGCATGCCTGGTCTCGTGACGTAGCCTCTGATTTATCCGCGTGCAGCAGCAGCAGCAGCATGCTATGGTAACATTACAGCCTTTGGGTTCGGTTTGTTAGCGGGAGGTTTGGCCGATTTCAGCACCGGAGCTGTCCAACGCTGACTGATGCTGCCGCCGCGCGCCACAGAGGTGATGCTGCGCGCGAGCTGCTGACACCCCCCCTCCTCCCCCCGCCCTTCCACCCGCCCCTCTCTCTCTCCGTCTCTCTGTCCTCCCTCTCCCTGCATCCTTCCCCTCCTCGCCTCTCTCCTCTCATCCACACGCACTAAACGCTCTGTCATGGCGTCTTCCAACCATGTTACCCCCACCAACTGTAGCTGGTGGCCCATCTCAGCCATGGAGGAGGACGGCAAAGTGGCGGACGGTGAGGAGTGCGAGGAGCCCACGGCGGAGTCCAAACCCTTTAACAAAGACAGGCTGGTTCTGTATCACTGGACGCAGTCCTTCGCCTCACAGAAGGTAAGGCAGGAGCAGAAAATGGAGAGAGTGCATGCTGTTCCAGGGTCTGTTTGCTCTCACCGACCAAAGGCACGTTTGCATCTGGGCTTGTTTACCTCCTCTGTGTGAGAGAATGACAATGAAGCTGCAGCAGGACACTTCATCTCCAGCGTGTGTGTGTGTCTGCCATGCATAATAACAGCAGAGGAGGTTTCTCTGTTTCTATTTGATGCACAGAGCTGCAGGCCCGTTTCTCCCTCTGAAACACACCATATGGGGCTGTTTTTATTCCAGCCCACCTTTCATCACCATTGATAATAAATTATTTGTGAACTTCCTTGAATGAACCAGTGTCATCAGGAAAAATAGCCTTGAAGCTACTGCGCTTACTCTTCACCAAACTGACACATAAAGCATTTATCCCCCCCAACCTGCACTGTGTAAATACCCCCGCATTACTGTCAGGGGAGGTAAACCTGAGACCATAGGACCTCCGCTGCAATCTTCTCAGGGTTGTACAAACTGAACTGGTTTGAGTATGGAAGCCCATTTCCCCCAACTCAAAAATAAATAAATTATCTAATTATGATGAGATAGTATCTCAAAATAATGGGATAGTATCTCATTATAATGAGATACTATACCATATACCATACCATACTCAAACCAGTTTGTCTCATTATAATGAGATACTATCTTATGACATACTATCTCAAAATAATGGTTTGGTATCTCATTATAGTGAGATAGTATCTCAAAAAAATGAGATAGAATCTCATGAGATTGTATGTCAAAATAATGGAATACTATCTCATTATAAGATCGCTCTATGAGATACTACCTCATAATGAGATAGTATCTCATTATTTTGAGATACTATGTCATTATAATGAGATACTATCCCATTATTTTGAGATAGTATCTCATGAGAAAGTATCTCGTTATTTTGATTTACTATCTCGTTATTTTGAGATAATATCTAAAATTGTTCTTGTTAGAAACTCATAATAATGAGATAGTATCTCATTATTTTGAGATAGTATCTCATTATTTTGAGATACTATGTCATTATAATGAGATACTATCCCGTTATTTTGAGATAGTATCTCATGAGAAAGTATCTCGTTATTTTGATTTACTATCTCGTTATTTTGAGATAATGTCTAAAATTGTTCTTGTTAGAAACTCATAATAATGAGATAGTATCTCATTATTTTGAGATAGTATCTCATTATTTTGAGATACTATGTCATTATAATGAGATACTATCCCGTTATTTTGAGATAGTATCTCATGAGAAAGTATCTCGTTATTTTGATTTACTATCTCGTTATTTTGAGATAATGTCTAAAATTGTTAATGTTAGAAACTCATAATAACGAGATAGTATCTCATTATTTTGAGATACTATCTCATTATAATGAGATACTAACCCAATTATTTTGGGATAGTATCTCATGAGAAAGTATCTCGTTATTTTGATTTACTATCTCGTTATTTTGAGATAATATCTAAAATTGTTCTTGTTAGAAACTCATAATAACGAGATAGTATCTCATTATTTTGAGATACTATCTCATTATAATGAGATACTATCCCATTATTTTGAGATAGTATCTCATGAGAAAGTACCTCGTTATTTTGATATACTTTCTCGTTATTTTGAGACAATATATAATTTTTTTTAGATAGAAACTCAAAATAATGAGATTGTACCTCATTATAATGAAATGAGATGCGGAATGCAGTAAGAGTCCAGGAGGAATGAAACTGATGAAGTTTTAGCTACAATGGTGGTGGAGGGGCTGGAGGTGGGTTGAAACGGGGTCATCTGAAGGAAGTCAGATGGTGCCTGCTCACTAGGTAGCAGACGAGTTGCGGACTAAGCATGCTTGTAGCGACAGTGGAGAGGAAAAACTCCCTTTTAACAGGAAGAACTCTGCCAGGCTCAGTGTGAGCAGCCATCTGCTGAGGCCGAGTGGGGTTCATATTAATTTCACTTGAACGTCCCAGAGACACCACCCGTGTTTTCGAGGAGAACGGGTCACTATCATCATCAAATGCATACAAAAAATAAAACAAGACAGATTCATTTTTGACTTTGTTATTACAGGAACAAGGTCCAGTTGAAGAATCCCAGCTTTATATTTTATGGTTGCAAATGCTTTAAAAAAGCTTCGAACTCTTACAGAGAGACTTTAAAGGAAATAATGTTAATAATACAAACAAGAAGTCAAATACAGAATCACATAAGTCAAAGCTGAGAAAAAATAAATGATGACGTACAGAGATATAATACATTTGCTTTGAAAAGTTAAGAGGTGCATCTACCAGTGAAGTGTGGAAAATTAGGATGTAAATAGATAGTCCAGCATTTAAAATGTCGCCTGATCAAGTTTTTTATTTGACTGATGAATTCATTAATCTTTATGACTATAGTAGAAGCTCAGCTTTCCCAATGAGGCTTTGTCAGAGAGGGAGACGTTTGTAAAGGACCCAGATGCAGAGACTGAGGCAGAGGTTGTTTCTTGCAGATTTAATCATTAGAGTGGCAGCAACAGAAGCATAAATCCAGAAACAACCAACCTGGGGGCACTGGAACCAGAACAAAGGGGAACAGAGAGCTTCAGGAGGGAATGAAGTTAAGCCAGCATAGAGCAACTGCAGGGGAGGTGTTTATATATATAATAATAATAAATTATTGAACTTTATTGATCTCACATTGGGGAATTTTACCTCTGCATTTAACCCATCCTCTTGGGGAGCTGTGGGCTGCCATTGTGGGGTGCAATCGGGGGTTAAGGGTCTTGCTCAAAGACCCAGAGTGGCAGTCTGTGGGAGTGGGATTCAAACTCACAATGTCAGGATTCTGAGCCCTGTGGCCTAACCACTAGGCCATCGCCCCCACATACAGCCCCATTTAGATTACTCTTTTGAAACCGTACTAAGATCGGTCCGAGGACGGTAACCGAGATAACTGTTGGGTATAAATGGAACGCAACTGAACTGGACCTTGCCAGACAACTAATCCGCGATAAATCTAGTATTACCCGGTAGTTTCACAGCAGGTCTCGGTCTTCATCTGTGGCTCAGTTCTCTGATAACAAAAAGAGCATGGGCAGACCGTGTCGTCTATTTACAGTTAGCTGACTAATTTTTCTGGTTTTCCAGCGAGTCCGGTTTTGCAATTCACAGATCTCTTCAGCTGTTTACAACACAAACTTCTTCTTGACCTATTAACAATAAATGGCATCAAAAGAGCGTGGTGCAACCTGGGATGATGTCGAGACCAAGGCTCTCTTTGAAATTTGGGCAGAGGAATCTGTCCTCGCAATAAGTTCCTGAATGTTATAGGAGCCGGCATTTTTGTTTCCATAATTCCCGCCTTGAAAGGTGTAGTACCGTGGACCGCCGATAGGAGACGAGGAACCGTGCTAGCGTGATCTGTAAATGGTCGTAAGAACCAAGCTCAGGACTGATCCAAGCTCTGTCCCAACGCCGCACGGATCGGTTTCAGAGGGCTAGTGGAAATGAGACATATATGCCAAACAAAACAATGAACGGAGTGATCAACTAATTGGGAGCCGGTGTGGACAGAAGTATCTAGAAGGGCACTATGGAAAAGGACAGTGCTTAGATATAACTAGAAGACAACTTTAATGACACTACATGAAAAAATGAAGTTGACATGAATCAAAGTTTACCTTAAAACTTGAACAGAACTAAAACTCCCACTCAACAGATCGTGACGGGTTTCTTTCCTGTTCAGAAGTATCAACAATAACTCATATATGGAAGCAATTTCTAGCAAAAAAGACTTTAATGCACTTTTAATTACCCGCTCAAAAAAGTAGGCTTATCATCTGCATACAGGGAACTTTAGATATAGACATATTCTTTATTCTAATATAGTTAATAAAAGTGGATTAGAAGATTGTACCTTGGGGGACTCCTTTTAGAAAACTGGACTTTAATGTTTGTGTAAAAAATGCAAACAAAATCCAAACTATATGTGTGTGTTGCTGCTTAATCCAACACCTACAATACCTCTTAACAATGGCTCCTGATCAACTTTGGTCAAGTCGCACAGCCAAAGAGCCAAAGAGTGTTTTCACCGCTCTTGATTCCAGGGATTAAGTGTCCCAGCAAGTGCTGCTGAAGCCGGTTAATCCAAATGTCAGAAGAGCAATACTTTAAGCGTGGAAGACATGAGGTTGGTGTTTACTGTAAACACAATCAAAACAAAGAAGTCGATTCCTAGACTTAAGGCTGATTTATGCTCAGAAACCAGGTCGTGTGTGCGTGTGTATCTCAGTGAACGCAAATGTGGCCCCGCCCCTTCCGCAGACACTCTGCTGCACCTATCCAAAATTGTACGTGACCACAGACAGGAGGCCTCTGATTGGTCAATTCTCCACTGCTCTACTTTATGCGTATTTCCTGTTTGGTTCCTTACCAGCTTGTTTTGTTTGTATTAGGGATGCACTATATAATCGGCCCCCTATCGGTATCGGCCTTAAAACTGAATATCGGACATCGGCCACCCCACCGATATTTAACCCGATATTTGATCAGCTTCTGAGTTTCTAAAGTCTAAAAAAAAAAAACAAATACTACTTCTTCTTCTTCCTCAAAAACTTCTTTTTTTACAGACTTAAAAACTTCTAAAGACGAGGGAAAAAATATTGATACATTAAAATATCCCAATATCTTCATATGCTGATATATTGCCATTTAAAAACACCATATCAATCTCTTTTACTAATGAAATATTGCTATATGTCATCGTTATGCTACGAAATCCCCCGAAAATTCACGAAATGTTGCCATATTTTTATATGTTGATACATTGACGCGGTATCGATCTATTTTACTAACAAAATCTCACAAGAATTTGCAAAATATCACGAGAGTTTGTAACAGAACGATGAAATTTCACGAGATTTTGAAAGTAAAATAGATCGATACCGCGTTTTTAAAAATCAATTTGATATCAGCATATGAAAATATATTTGAGTATATTATTTTTCAAAGTGTCAGAAATGGATAACAAAACTGCTATTTTCAATGACTACTTATTTTTGTCCAGCTTTAACATCGGTATCGATATCGGTTATCGGCTACATGAGTTTTAAAATATCGGCATATCGGATATCGGCCAAAATCCCAATATCGTGCATCCCTAATTTGTATGACCTCCATTGTGCAAAACGATGGAGCAGCTAGAAGCGCGAGGTGCGCGAGAACGCTGGGAGCCATTTTCCACCTGGATCCCCGCTCTTTTTGGCCCTCACGTCCCTCCGTTGTCGCACCAACTTGCGTCCACTTCCTCACCACCACGGCCGTATCTAGACCCACAGCTAGTTCCTGATTGTCCCTCCTGCATTGTGGCGTGGAATAACATAGCGCAGACCACGCTTCAATATTGGGCATAAATCCAAAATATCTGCGACACACTGCTGCTGGACGATAACCAGACCTTTAGGGGGACCAAGACAAGTTCAAGACTCTTTTCTTCAGTATCTGATACAACGGGGTGGCAATTTTTGATAAGTTTTACTTTCCCATTAAATCTCCAAGATATTAAACACTCAAAGCTGAAAGAAAATAGCTTTTTTTATGTTATATTTATCACTAGATATTCGCTTTTTTTTTCTTCAAACATTTGAATAACACTGTCTATAAAACTTAATGTTTTTAAATAAACTTTTTTGCTTCCGTGCTACGGTACATATTGGACGTCAGCTCCAGATAAACCTAAATCATTGCGATGAAGTTTCTGGAAGCAAGAAGGACTTTGATTTGTAATCAGATCCAGATATCTTCAGTATTTGGCCATAAAGTAAAATAGGGAATTCAAATTTACCAATAATAATAATAATAAAAAAAATATCTAATTGTTAATCTGTGTAGGATTAAAGATAGTTTAATTCATTTCAGGTTACACCAAAATGCAGAAGTCCTTTTGCAGAGAAGACATGTTGATAAAATCCAATCACTGATCTTCATCTGGAACAAATTACGTCCAAATGGGAACATAAGTGCCTGAAGATTTTGGTCAATTAGCTTAATCAGTTGATATTTCATATATTTTGCTTCATTTGTGTTTTCACCTAAGATTTATAATCAAACAGCTTGAGGAATGTTTAATTTACGGTGCTTTTATATTTCCGAGGTGATTGGGAGTCTCGGATCTGCGGGTCGGTTCTCAGGCCGGGTTGTTGGCTCCGGTCTGAGCTGCTGATCGAACCAATCGTCACTCAGCGGAGGATAAACACACGACTCTCCGTCATGATTATCATCTCAATCATGGTGCTGGAGTGGTTCTGTCATCATTACTAAACGGTGCTGAGATGAGCCTCTATCCCAGCTCTCTTAGATCGATCTTATGTAGAATCGTGAAGTCAGCCTGATGAATTTGTTCTTAATTTAAAGGATAAAAATCCTCCTTTTCTTTTCGATACTTTGACAACAGAGCCGTTTTCTGAGGCACCGTCTTCACCATGTGTTTGACGTGTTGCCTCATTGAGCTGCTGAACACCCTCCTCTTCTCCTTCATCCGACGCGCTGCCTGTCATATTCTGATCGTATTGTTAATGCAACAGATCTGATAACGACGGAGTCGGATGCGGCTCAATACCCAGAAGTAGCAGCATGTTGATATGCAGCCGCACAGATCAATGGCGCCCAGGTAACGTCAAGGCCTCCAGGTCGGAGATTTACATCTTCAGCAGCGAGACGGTGAGACTCAGCGTGGAGACGCCAGTGTGTCGTTATGCCAGCGCCCATCTTGTAAGAGTTTGATTCATTTTTTTGTGTCGTGATATAAAAGAGGGAGGAATACAGCTGCAGGTTAAAAGTTTATTGCAGACAGAAAGATGCCTCTGTTTATTTAGCTGCCTGTCTGTCAGGGTCAGTGGGGGCAGGAGCCTGTCTGCTGCAATCTGTTTAAACATGGGGAGGAAATAAGGGTACCCAGAGAGAACTCATGCATACACAGGGAGAACACACAGAAAGAGAACAGGTTGGAACCCAGAACCTTATGGCTGCAAGGCCAAATTGCTACGAACTGTCCAGGCCGAGGAGGCGCTAATACTGGCTGTTTCTATATTCAAAGAAAAGCGAGTACAGACTTGTGTTTTCGCCATGTATTTTTATGACAAGAACACAGAATCTAATGAACATTTTGCCAAAAAACAATGGCCACCAGAGCCAGCGGTACATCAAACATGGCTATACAGAGAGAGAGAGCTTTTTTCATTTTATTTTTTTTTTTTTATACAACTTTATTTTTTTTTTTTTCAAAGAACAATACAGAGCAACCATGTTGCACTATAGGAATTCACAACAACCATTATTTACAGACATTTTCAACAAGTGTAAATTCACATTTTTACCAGTCACGTAAAGTAAATGACCAGTAAATGACCTCGTTTTGTGCAAAACAAGAAACAATAAGGAAGAAAAACAAGAAAAAATAAAAATAAACAAAAGTTAACGCTAGGGGGAAACGGCGCTCTAAATAATATTAAAAAGGACAAAGGCTTCTCCGGTTTTGATTGCTTTCTTATTTTCTGATAATTGTATGGTGTCGATATGTTGTTTAAGTTCGTGCTTAAAAGCAGTTGGAGCCTCTATATTTACATTTATGTATAAAGAACTTGGCCATAATAATAATAAAGTCAATTATATATACCTTATCTAATCTCTTTGTTTGAACCTTGCAATTTCCCTTAATGCTGAATAGTATAATCTTCCTAAATAAAAGAAAATCTTTGTCTATTTTTCTCCTAATTAAATAATAAACGTCGTACCAGAAGGACTGGATAAGTGGACAGTTCCAGAATAGATGAGCAAGTGTTTCAGGCGGGCTAACGTTAGCTCTGGTTGCCGTTACCCTCAGAGCTCTGCTGATTGCCGTGGTCCTCTCAACATCGGAACTTATTCTAAAATTTACACCCTAAACCAATAAATGTTCCATATAGTGGAGCTCAAAGTATAACGTTCTCGCCTCAAATGATCTTAAAACGTACTTTTATAGAAGAACGGCAACAGAAAAGAGAACCTTTAACTTAATACTCTGAGCTCTGTGAGCGCTAACCTGGAAGCTGCTGCTGCCGCAGTGCATGCTGGGACAGCCGTCAGTCTGGAGAACGGACAGGTCTGCTGTGATGCATGCTGGGTAAATAGGGAGGGGCCAGAACAACATCCAGGGACCTTTTCTGTTCTCAGGCTTGTGTGGAACATTGTTGAGGCTGATGAAGTTTCAAAAGCACATGAGAACACACAGGTACACATATTGAGAAACAGCCACTGTATAAATACATGGTTTTTACAGCAAGTTAAAAAAATAGACATAAACGTAACAAAGATGTACTCTAAAGGTCCGGTTATTCTCCTGCAGCAGTGTGTCGCAGTGAATTTGTCGCAGATATTTTTGATTTATGCCCAATATTGATGCATGGTCTGCGCTATGTTTTTCCACGCCACAATGCCAGACGGACAGTCAGGAACTAGCTGTGGGTCTAGATACGGCCGAGGCGGTTGAGGAAGTGGGGGCAAATTGGTGCGACAACGGAAGGACATGAGGGCCAAAGAGAGTGGAGATCCAGGTTCTCATTGTTTTTATACGATGGTGCGACTCAGCATGATGCAGATTTATTTAACTATAGAGAATTGTTCTTGAATAAAAAACTTTGCTTTAAAGCATTTATTGTAACTTATTTTTGTAGGGGTGTAAATAATAATCGTTTTGTATCGATGCATCGATCCAACAGCCGACGATCCGATGCATCGATACGTCCGCAAGAGATTTAATTCATGTTTTTTTTCCCTCTGGTCTATTTTTATCCATTTGCTCCTGAGCGTAATTCTCCTCCCGTGCTGCGGTGGCGCTAAATCTATTTTGCCCTCCTACCTCGCTTCCTGGTTATACTCTTACAGCAGTGTGTTGCAGTGAGCTTGACACAGACATTTTAAAATTATGCTCAGTATTGAAGCGTGGTCTGAGCTACACGCTGTGGGTCTAGATACGGCCGAGGCGGCCAGGAAGTGGGGCGAGTTTAGTCCGACGACGGAGGGACATGAGGGCCAAAAAGAGCGGAGATCCAGGTGGAGAAATGGTCCCAGCGTTCTCGTGCACCTCGCTCTTCTAGATGGTGAAACTTCACCAGTTTTTTTCCGCAATTTCGGTCATAAAAACAAAATAAGCCGGCCTCCTGTCTGCGGCAGCAGCGGAGCGCCTGTGGAGGGGGGCGGGACGTCTGGAGCCGAGGTACTGCATTGCACTCATTGCACTGATTATGTGCAGTATTTTTTGATGCAAGGCCTTTCAGAATCTGTAACGCAGGGGGATTATTATTTTTCAGTGAATCAGGTTTTCCTAGGAATAGGTGGAGTGCAACTTTTCTACTTCTGTTATTTTCTGTAGTTTCTCAAAAAAAAAAAAAAAAGCATAATGATATTACAGCTTTCATTGATTTATTTCAAATTTGAAACATTGTCTAGCCTGTAAGGTGTAAAAAAAAAATTAAAAAATGTACCAATTTATTGAATCGTATCGTGATGTATTCTTGAGTATCGAAAATAATCGAATCATTGGGTCAGGAAATCGATACTGATTCGAATCGCCATGATGGATGTGATTTACACCCCTAATTTTTTGCCTGATTTCAGCACCATTAAGCATTAAGAGTTGAGCTTAAATAGTTTTATCAATCTAAATGACATTCCTGTGTTGGAATAAAAGCAGATTTTTGTCGATATTTATAATATATGTTAAACATCTTTGCAGCCACCGGATGTTGCGACCCAAATAGCCTCTAATGCATCAAACTAAGCTAAAAGAAAACTTTTAGATAATCAAGAACCTTAAGGAAAGTGTTTTTATTCAGTAAAGAAGGTTCGCTCGGTAAAGGAGGAAGCAGGTGGGTCTGAGCAAACCTGCATTGAGGTGAGTTGACTTGTAAACTACTGTGGGACAGATGTTGGTTCTTTAACGTCAGAGTATCTTTGGCAGTTGTTTCTTTTGTGTATAAATATATATATATATATATATATATATATATATATATATAAAGTTTTTTTTGTTGAAGTTGAAATTAAATACAAAGTATTTTTTCAATGTCAAATAACGGACGGGCGAAAATATTCATTTTCTACTTCGATGAATTGAGCTTAGGTGTATTTTTAGTCTGCAAGATTCTGCCAAGTCTTACCATCACATCGCTTTACTTTCACAGGTGTTTACCTCATATTTGATCATCAGAGTTTTTCTCCCTTTAGTTGTGTCAAAAACCACAAGAACCGTTTTCTTCCATCTGTTTCTATTAAGCTGCCTCCTACACATTTAATCCTTTCATAGGAGACAGACAGAGCAAACTCTCGCTGATCAGCACTGAGCCAGAGATCAGATTTTGCTTTCCAAGCATCTCAACATGTTGGCATCTTTAGAAGGGAGTGAATAAGCTAACATTGCATAACAAACTCCTTTTGCAACAATGACTGTGTTGTTTCTAGGGACGCCTCAGCAGTTCATCCTGACAGCCCTCCAGTTACACTGCAAAAAGTTGAAATCTAAATAAGTCCTTTTTTTCTTAAAATAAGCGCGCTTTTTCTTGAATTAGGGAGGTAAGTGAGACACTTTGCAAATGGAACAAGACAATTTAGATTTAAAATAAGAAAATTGCATTGTTTTATTTCAAGTGCATTATATCTAAGACTAAACATATTAACTCTATTAGCAGATCATCTTATTTACCTACTCAATGTAACAGGAAATAGACTTATTGTAAGAAATTTTTGCTTATTTCTAGATTGTTTTTGCAGTGTAAAAGGCGCCTCTCTTAGAGATTTTTTAAATTATTTTGTTTGCAAACAACATCACTTATTTGATGGGTGAGGGATAGATATGATTTTTAGGTATGACTTAATAATGAAAATAGTGATATTCTACAGCTACACTGGAGTTTTTCTCCCATCTCATCCCCTGGAAATGTTGAAATGAACAGTTTGTCATATAAAGCAAGCATATTCCCTCACTGCAAAAATGTTATTCTTAATATGTATTTTTTTCTGAAAAGGTGGATGTTTTTTTCTTGAAATGAGTATTGTCTTATTTCAAGTGTATTTTATCTAATTAACTTATTTTAAGAGTGAAAAAAATTTAATTCCATTTGCAAATCCTCTTATTTACCTGCTGAAATTAAGGTTAAATAAAGTTAATTTAAGATATATTTACTTATTTCTAGATTGTTTTTACAGTGTAAGACATCGTCTCTTTTAAAGGTCTTTAAAGGCATACTATGCAACATTTTTCAGTTAATTAATGTGTTCCATAAAGTTTAGGATGATTAAATGAGTAATTTCAGGTCGAACAAAGGTTTTCTCGGCCGCCCTGGTGGTCTGTAAGGGAAATACCGCACTTGCAATTGCAGGAGCCCTCGGCCCGCACCCACAGGCTCAGAAGTCTCGTGCATCGCGAGAGTTGGTCTTGCTTTACGGCGAGAACTGCTACACGCCCCCAGTGAAAGGCATGCTCGTTGCTAGCGCAGTGGCGATATTTGTGCTGTTATCATGGCGGAACCAGCGAGAAAACAGAGAAAGCCCATGTCATCCGACAGTCGGATAAATGTATGGGAAACTCCAACTTGGCTAACTACAATCTTTGTTATTTAGACACATGCATAACAAATAATGTGTGAAAACATGCAAAATTTTCAAACTCGAAAATTGGAACAAAATAGTCACTTACCGCAGTAGACGTGGTGATTCGTTGCGTTCGCCTGTCTGCTAAGCTCAAAACAACCGCGCCTGGCTTGACGGAGAAACCAGGAGAACAGCTGAGCATATTTACAACAGTGCACTTTTACTTTCGCCCTCTGGGGGGAGCCTCGCTGAAAAAATCAACACCGGTTGCATAGTGTACCTTTAATAATATTTTTCTTGTTCTTTTGGACTTTTAGACCACAAAGGTTTACTGTGGTGTTTAGACTTAGACAACTTTTATTGTCATTTTGTATACAAAAACATATTTCATTCTTTACAACTTTAAGACCGTGAATGAGAAGCAACTTAGCAGTGAAATGAACATTTCCATTCCATAAAGTGCAGCAGTGATCAATTGTAAACAGTGCGGGAGATCAGCATGGTGCAAAAGGCATGGAAGTTAAGAGCATTTCAAGACAAATATATATGGGGCAAAATGCATTTTTGAGTTGAGTTCTATTTGGTTTAACCCTCCTCGTTTGCTTTTGCTACGTTCACATCTAAAGCAGCAGAGGCAGCAGAAGCAGCAGGTTTACGTGCAAAGTCAATGGTCGATGCGCATCGAGGCGCAGCAGAAGGTCCTGCAGCGAATTATGAGCAGCACGTCATGAGCTTCTGAGAATCTGACGCGCTGCAAAAGAGGCTGGAGTTGGAAAATTCAAACTCTTGCTGCTCGACGAGCCTAATTAACCAATCAGAGAAGCTGATCTGGGAGCTGGCAGGGAGTCAGACACAGCGCTGCTGATGCAGAGCGCTATGATCACTCCTCTGAAACAGTTTATTAACGCCAAAATTAACTTAAAATGTAGAAACCTGCCGGAACAATATGTTCGATTTTATTATTCTGGTGTCTGCAGTTTGGATTACATATGTAAAAAATGCTTTCCAGCCACCGCAAACGTTAGCGGAAAACCGCGAAAAGGTGACTGGGCCAGAGGCTGCTGTTGAGCGGGATTCCCAGTGACAGCGCACCACCGGTGTACGGGGGTCTTAGCGGCTCTGACAGAGAAATAATATTTGAAGGGAGGATGGTAATCTTGATGAACTGGCTGCACAGACCAAGTTTTCAGGAGGACTTTCTCACTTCAACATAGATTCAAACTACTTTTTACCCGCTGATCACAGCTAATATAGCTGCCATTGTTCCAGGCAAAGAAAGGATAGAGTAGCTCCGCCCAACATGCATCAGGTCCACTTTTCCACCACGCAGCTAGAGCAGCAAAGATGCTAAAGCTGCGCGTCAGAACTAAACTGGTACAAGCATCAAGAATGAAGCAGGACACGCGTTTTTGCTGCTCCTGCTGCTTGTGGTGTGAACGTAGCACTAGGGATTACATCATCATCTGTTCCCTTGGGGTGCTTCAGGGCTCCTTTTTAGGCGGCCTTCTTTTTCCCTTATCAGGCAGCACGGTGTTTGAATTTAATTCAGTCTTCATATACCATCACTTCGGTGTTAGAGTGGATGCAGATCTAAAATGTGACACCCACATCAGATCAGTTGACCTTTAGTCAGTAAGGCAAAAAAAAAAAAAATTCAGACAGCAATCCAAACTTTTATTGTTAGTCAGCTGGAAAACTTTAAGTGGCTCTTATTGCTCCTCTCCAGAGAGTGCAAAATGCTGCAGCAGGTCTTTTATTTGGCATTCACACCATTAAGCACATTATTCCTGTTTCCGCCTCCCTCCATTGGCCTCCTGTACGGTTTATGAGTTATTTCAACGTTATTTGATTTATTATTAAATCTCTTCATCTCTCTGAGTTTCTGCATCTTCATGATCCTCCGGTTTCCTCAGCTGATCAGTTTTTTCATCTTTCTATTACTGTTGCAAGCAAATGACATGTTTTTATATAAAAATATTTAAAAAATGCAATCTAGAAATGAAATTTTATTCAAAAAAAGATTGAGAGTAACTTTGTTGTTTTCACATATTTTGTTTTTTCACATTTTCATAAAACAGTGTTTCATTTTGCACATCTTTGATATTGACATTACTGTAAAAATGTCCATAGCTGATATTGGTTATTTATTCTCCAGGTGCAGTTTTATATAATTAAAACACATTACAGTACAGTATTTTATCTTTTATCTTTTAATTCTTCACTGTTATGTTATTCTTATACATTTTTCTAAGGTCCTTATTTGTGTGACCATTTTTCTATAATTGTTTTGCTGCTGTAAACACCAGAATTTCCCCATTGTGGGACAAAAAAAGGGATTTTCTATTCCATTCTATTTTCTTTTTCCCTGAAATTTTTTTTTTTTTTAATATTTGTTCAGATTTCATATTTTCATTTGTGTTAAAAAATATTTTTTTCAGATTGAGCTTTATGAGTTAAATTTTTTTGAAATTGTGTGGTTTATAAATCACAGAGAGAAGATAAGATCAAATTCGAATTAACGAAATCTCCTAAAACTTTTTTTCATTTGCATGTCTGGTTGGATTATTTTTTCAATAAACAAAACTTGTTTTTTGCTTGCAACAATAATGGAACAAACTTGACTCCATGGTTTCGTGTCTTTTCTGTGACAGTTCCTGAAATGTGGCTCAGTAAAGATGCGACCGCTGTCTGTTGCTTTGGCATTAGACATCCCAAGATATTCTATTCAGTTTATTTCTATAGCACCAATTCAAGACACGTCATCTAAAGACACTTTCCAGTTCACCAGATCATCCAGTCAGATTGATTCCAAGTTTTCTATCTAAGGAAAACCAGCTGATTGCATCGACTCATTGACTCTTCAGCAATCCCTCACACTAAGCATGCTTGCAGCGACAGTGGAGAGGAAAAACTCCCTTTGAACAGGAAGAAACCTCCAGCAGAACCAGGCTCAGTGTGAGCGGCCATCTGCTGAGGCCCACTGGGGTTCAAGGAGACAGAAGCAGACATAGAAAAAGAAGCATAGATACAAAAGGCAACTGTCAACCAGCTCCACAGGCGGCCCCGTCCAGGAAACACACAGCCAGGCAGACGAGCTCCGAGCCAGCTCCCATGTCAGAGGATGAAGAGAGCACATCCAGTTAGTCACAGTCAGAGAAACAGGACTACACTGGAAAACAGGCCAAGCTCCAACATCTAGAAACAAAGGTGTTGATGGCAGCAGCACAGCTGATATTTCTCTCCAGGATGGAGTCACAGCCAAACAGGAACAGACCAGATGAAGCTACTATGAGAAAAAGCAGAGAGAGCAGAACGTTAGAGATTGAACTAACAGATTCTGCAGATTGGGAGAATAGAGATAGAATGAAGCAGAATGGTGAAAAAGGGGTCCCTATGTCCTCCAGCAGTCTAAGCCTATAGCAGCAGAACTATAGAGATAGCTCAGGGTAACCTGAGCCACTCTAACTAGAAGCTTTATCAAAAAGGAAAGTTTTAAGCCTAGCCTTAAAAGTAGACAGGGTGTCTGCCTCACGGACTAATGGTTTGTTGGTTTTAGTGCTTGAGCTTAAATCATTTGTCGTCGTTTTTCTACCCCTTGATTGAATTAATTGGACATCCTGGTAGTTTTCACCTCGGTACATCTGTGTCTCTGCAGGTACGTCTAGTGATCCATGAGAAGGGGCTGGTGTGTGATGAGAGGGATGTGAGTTTGCCGCTGCAGGAGCACAAGGAGCCGTGGTTCATGAGACTGAACCTGGGAGAGGAGGTCCCCGTCTTCCTCCACGGAGACACCATCATCAGTGACTACAACCAGATCATAGACTACATGGAGAAAAACTTTGCAGGCGGTAAGGCTGTCAGTGGCTCCGGTAGATTCAGCTCTGCTTCAGATGTTTCACCTCCCATTAATCACTCAGTGCAGCATGTTTTAAATTCTAAGTGTTGATTACATCTTTTCATTTAATTCAGCAGTAACTAGAAATCACCTGGGCTAAAAACGTCCACTTCTTCTGACGTTTTTTAACACAAGCAAACTCTTCAAAGTTGAAGGGAAATCAAATTTGAATTTCAAATCATTCTGGCTTAAACATGTATATAAATTTACTTTCTATCAGACTATACGGCCCCAAAATTTAGAAAATTTCTATATAAAAAAAAAAGAAATCCTGTCTTAAGTTTTTTTTGTTTTTTGTTTCTTCTGCAGGTCAGTTAGTTCTACGTCAGCCTGAACACCTAAATTCGGCCAATCATATATCAACGGTCATCTGTCAATCAAATGTTTCCGGTCATAGCATCTTGATTCATGTGTCACAGCTAATATACGCAACAGTTGAAATCAGAATCCTTTCCTTTCCCATTGAGTTGCGTCCCAGTGTTCACGGGGATGGACATCTGTGTCTTCGGCAGGCGTAGAGCTAACAGAACTGGCAGCGTTGCGAGGCAAGGGCTCAAACATGTACGGCTGGAAGCCTTCTACACCAAACCAAGCTTCTGCCGCCCTGGCGTCCTCTTCCACAACATCTTCGTCCCCGCTTTCCTCCTCTAAATAAAAAATGGATGACGGAGGAGACTCATCCACGACCTCCGACACTAAACTCTCCTCCTCTTGCATGTTTCCGCTGTCCATAGCGTTCCTTGACAGCGTCGTTTCTAAGTCACCAATTTAGTGCTACTTGGTCCTAATGGAATTTCCCATTGGGAACCTGCTAGCACTAAGTTGCTAACTGGTTAGCAAGATGCTTCCAACAAACCGGCCACAACCAAACTGCTTGCGAACCTTCCGCCACAACAATCCTGCCCCCTTGATAATCAACCTCTCACATTCACTTTATTTACTCGTGTAAAGTCGGGCACCACGATTGGAACAGCCGCTTCCCTACGACTTTAAAGGTTGGAGCTCAAATAAAGAAGCTACTTGGTGTCGCTTATACAGGTGCTGGTCATAAAATTAGAATATCATGAAAAAGTAGATTGATTTCAGTAATTCCATTTAAAAAGTGAAACTTGTATATTATATTCATACATTACATACAAACTCATATATTTCAGATGTTTATTTTGTTTAATTTTGATGATTACAAATGACAACAAATGAAAATCTCAAATTCATCATATCAGAAAATTAGAATATTACTGAAGACCAATAAAAACAAAGGATTTATAGAAATGTTGGCCAACTGAAAAGTATGAACATGAAAAGTATGAGCATGTACAGCACTCAGTATTTAGTTGGGCCTCCTTTGGCCTGTATTACTGCAGCAATGCGGCGTGGCATGGAGTCGATCAGTCTGTGGCACTGCTCAGGTGTTATGATAGCCCAGGTTGCTCTAATAGTGGCTTTTAGCTCTTCTGAATTGTTGGGTCTGGTGTATTGCATCTTCTTCTTCACAATACCCCATAGATTTTCTATGGGGTTAAGGTCAGGAGAGTTTGCTGGCCAATTAAGAACAGGGATACCATGGTCCTTCAACCAGGTACTGGTAGCTTTGGCACTGTGTGCAGGTGCCAAGTCCTGTTGGAAAATGAAATCTGCATCTCCAAAAAGTTGGTCAGCTGCAGGAAGCATGAAGTGCTCTAAAACTTCCTGGTATGTGGCTGCGTTGACCCTGGACCTCAGAAAACACAATGGACCAACACCAGCAGATGACATGGCACCCCAAACCATCACTGACTGTGGAAACTTTACACTGGACTTCAAGCAACGTGGATGAAGTGCCTCTCTTCTTTTCCTCCAGACTCTGGGACCTTGATTTCCAAAGGAAATGCAAAATTTACTTTCATCAGAGAACATGACTTTGGACCACTCACCAGCAGTCCAGTCCTGTTTCTCTTTAGCCCAGGCAAGACGCTTCTGACGCTGTCTGTGGTTCAAGAGTGGCTTGACACAAGGAATGCGACAGCAGAAACCCATGTCTTTCATACGTCTGTGTGTGGTGGTTCTTGAAGCACTCACTCCAGCTGCAGTCCACTCTTTGTGAATCTCCCCCACATTTTTGAAGGGGTTTTGTTTCACAATCCTCTCCAGGGTGCGGTTATCTCTCTTGCTTGTACACTTTTTTCGACCACATCTTTTCCTTCCCTTCGCCTCTCTATTAATGTGCTTGGACACTGAACTCTGTGAACAGCCAGCCTCTTTAGCGATGTCCTTTTGTGTCTTGCCCTCCTTGTGCAAGGTGTCGATGGTCGTCTTTTGGACAACTGTCAAGTCAGCAGTCTTCCCCATGATTGTGTAGCCTATAGAACTAGACTGAAAGACCATTTAAAGGCTTTTGCAGGTGGTTTGAGTTAATTAGCTGATTAGAGTGTGGCACCAGGGGCCATCAATTTTGAACCTTTTCACAATATTCTAATTTTCTGATATGATGAATTTGAGATTTTCATTTGTTGTCATTTGTAATCATCAAAATTAAACAAAATAAACATCTGAAATATATGAGTTTGTATGTAATGTATGAATATAATATACAAGTTTCACTTTTTAAATGGAATTACTGAAATCAATCTACTTTTTCATGATATTCTAATTTTATGACCAGCACCTGTATGCTCACAAGGTACAGGCTCATTGTTTATGGAGCAAATTTTCTTCTGTTATTGTTGTTTTTTTATGGAAATAAAAAAAACAAAACAATCTAGATAGAAACTTTGAAAAATGTTTGAGTCAGAAAAAGGTTTTAAAAACTTTGCTGTATTCTCAGAATTTCATAATAGATTAAGATTAAGATTTTATGGACTGCACAGTGTAGCAGTGGGTAGCCCGGCTACCTTGCAGCAAGAAGGTTCCAGGTTTGATTCCCAGCTCGGGTCTTCCTGGATGGAGTTTGCATGTTCTCCCTGTGCATGCGTGGGTTCTCTCCGGGTACTCCGGCTGTGTGAATGGTTGTTTGTCCTGTTTGTCTCAGTGTTGTCTGTGATGGACTGGCCACCTGTCCAGGGTGGACCCCGCCTCTCTCACGTAGACAGCTGGAGATTGGCACCCCTCATGACCCCGCTTGGTATAAGCATGACGGAAAATGGATGAATGGATGGACGGATATATAATATTTTATTAGATTTATAATTTCAGAATTCATTATTCTCCTTAAAGGTTTCATATTCGATATTTTTTTGTTTTCGAATTTCTCTTTTCCAGATTGAGTTTTACCAACTGCACTTTTTTTTTTCCAAGCTGCATTTTCCAGATCATATCATCTTCCCTTCTGGGGGCGGGACTTTTCCCTGAAGTGAAGAGCAAAGAAGCATTTCTATTGGTCTGCTGGGCGTCAGCAACAACATTCTATTGGTTAAGAGCGAGCGTAAATGTGTGATTCATACTCATAGTTTTACATAGTGGTAACTTTCAAACATGGATGCGTCTCTTCTTAACTTGTATTCTCACATGTCTGAGCGGAAAGTAAGGCAAAAACAATTCAAATCTCTAATCTAGTCATGGTTATTGATCTGCATTTACAAACTCAAACACCTACTTATACATTTTTATTGACGATTCTCTTACCCCATACAAAAGGCCTCCCTGCCATCACCCTAATTTTCAGCTCTGTCCACAGATCTGACAGAGTTGCAACATTAATATTACTTCCTACCAGAGGAGAAATGATGCTAAAGTTAAAGGAACATTTAAATTATTGATCTGTTGGGGAGGAATAATTTTAACTGTATTAAATGTAAACACAACCACTAATTTAGCATCAATAGGAACAAAACTGACTGACCCTACAGACAATGTTGCATTAAAACCTTCCTGCTGATGCGTTTTCTGAGTCCTGCAGCAGAGATGGGATCACATATTCTGACGAGCTGGAGGATAAAGGACGACACTTCAAGGCTACCTGGAGGTCCAGGATGAAGTCACTGCAGCCTCTTTCCTCCAATGTCACCAAAACAATCTGATTATTAGATTTTAAAAAAAACTTGAACGTTTCCCAGACAGAAAAGAAAAAAAACAGGATTATTTCATCATATTGAATCTGGTAATAAATTGAAGACCAACAATAGAAAAACTCCAGAAGGTTAAACTGATGCATGAAGATGAGGATTTTAGCTGTAGGTAAATGAATTTATAGGAAGGAACTTATTTATATTGAACGTTTTGCAGCAGATTGAAGGTTTTCTGTGAAGAATCACAGATTAACCTGATACTTAGAAGGCATTGGATTCGTCTTCCCTGTCCAAATGTCAATCTTTGTCTCTGAGCATAGCTGAAGTCATCCGTTTACTGGTTAGCATGCTGTCCAGCTGAGACATTTTGGGAGTTTTTTCTGAGAAATGTCAGCTGCTCTGAGACGTTCAGAAACTCATCCTGACCTCCAGAGTGCAGCCGTGCTTTTTACTGTCTGTTTTTTTGGATTCATCGTTCCTCTGAAATTTTACCTTCCTGTCCTGTTTGTGTTTCTTTCCTTCAGAGACAGTTGCTCAGCTGATTCCTGATCCAGACTCGCCTCCCTACGAGCGCGTGCAGCAGTACCGCCAGCTCCTTGATGGCCTGCCCATGGATGCCTACACGCATGGCTGCATCCTCCATCCAGAGCTCACCACCGACTCTATGATCCCAAAGTACGCCACCGCAGAAATACGTAGTAAGTGACGCCCTGCACAGCGCATGCACAGACATCTCGAATTCTTCTCACAGTAGAAAAGGAGATGGTCTGGTTTGCAGATTCTTCAGAGCATTGCTGTTAATGTGTTTTCTTGGTGGGGAAGATAAAATGTTCTGATGGGTTCTATAAAAACATCTGGAGATCAAGTGATCAGATGTATTAATATACACAAAAACAAAGAGCCATTAAAAAGCTTAGCTACAGGATCCCTTCTCTAAATATCTGCTAAAAGCTCAAGCAGATTATTAATAGATACCAAAGTTTATGGGGGACAAAAAAACAAGGGGAGATTCAGAGTCTTTTGTCGCTTTAGCAACTTTTTAGACCCCTCTTGCACTTTTATTTCAAAAAAAGCTCCTAGCGCCAAATCTAGAAGCTTTTTTTCTCCTACTGGAGACTTTGGTGACAACATCAGAGGATACTTTCCGTAAAAAATTCAAAAAATATCCACTGGACTTGGTTTTCAAGATTTGAAGACGTTTCTCCACCTCTGCAGGAAGCTTTCTCAATTCAAATGTCTGGATCCGCAGTGAGTTTGAGTCTTATATGGACAAGGCCTTGTATTGCTTGGAAACATGCAATGTTTGCAGCCAGAAGTGACCAAATCCGATTTTTTGGCCCATATGCGACCTGGAACTGATCTTTTTATGGCTGTCTGAACAACACAGATCCGATTTTTTCCAATCCGATCCAGGCCACTTGGCTATGTGGTCCTGAATCAGAGTAGCTTTGCCTCGTCTGTTCCTGTTTGGCTGTGACTCCATCCTGGAAAGAAACATCAGCTGTGCTGCTTCCATCAACACCTTTGTTTCTAGATGTTGGAGCTTGGCCTGTTTTCCAGTGTAGTCCTGTTTCTCTGACCGTGACTGGCTGGATGCGCTCTCTTCGTCCTCTGGCATGGGAGCTGGCTCGGAGCTCATCTGCCTGGCTGTGTGTTTCCTGGATGGGGCCGCCTGTGGAGTTGGTTGACAGTTGCCTCTTGTATCTATGCTTCTTTTTCTATGTCTGCTTCTTTCTCCTTGAACCCCAGTGGGCCTCAGCAGATAGCCGCTCACACTGAGCCTGGTTCTGCTGGAGGTTTCTTCCTGTTCAAAGGGAGTTTTTCCTCTCCACTGTCGCTACAAGCATGCTTAGTGTGAGGGATTGCTGAAGAGTCAATGAGTCGATGCAATCAACTGGTTTTCTTTAGATAGAAAACTTTGTATCAATCTGACTGGATGATCTGGTTGAACTGTAAAGTGCCTTGAGATGACATGTGTTGTGAATTTGGCGCTATGGAAATAAACTGAATTGAATTGAATCCGATACGAATCTGATCTTTTCAAATGAAGCTGTGTCTGAACAGCCAGGTCGCATCCATCCGACCTGAACGTCATTAATACCCGACAAAGATCACTATTCTGCTTCTTGCTACGCAGAAGCGACAAGAATAGCAACAACCATGGCGGACGATGATGCGGAGAGCAGCATTTATGTTTAACCATATTAAAAAGATTCAGTTTTTATGGTTGAAAAAGATCGCTTGATGCCCGCCGCCACTACCATCGACGTTTACTCCCGTAAATTTCGTCATTGCGTCCTCTACTGGGCATGCGAGACACTTGCGTTCTATGACTGCAGTTCACACAGAAGATCACATACAAGTCGCATATATTTTGAAATGTGAACGGCAACGCAAAAAAAATGAATTTCACCAAAAAAAAATCGAAATTGAGCATCAAGGCCTGCAGTGTGAACATAGCCTAAAACACAAGTAGATTGGTAACCCCGCCTCCTGCTCTCCTCTATCTTGTCTGCTGTCATGATTCATGCAGCTATTATTTCATCCAAATGAAAAATGGAGAACAGATAAGCAGATCATGGCTTGTCTACAGTGAAAAGAAGGACTGGGTTATTTACTTTGGCCTTTTTGGAAACACAGGAAGGAGCAATCAGCTAAGTGAGCTTAGTGCTTGGAAAAAATCTTTCATTCCTTTAGAGACAGCATGAAAAGTCAGCTGAGTACAAAACATAGAGAGGAAAACAAGAAGAAAAGGGACAAGAAGAGAGAGACACAACCTAGAACAGATAATGGATGTCTATTCTATTAACATTTCTGTTTTTGTATATCCATCCATCCATTTTCCATCACGCTTATCCCTTCTGGGGTGGCGAGGGGTGCTGGTGCCTATCTCCCGCAGTCTCCGGGTGAGAGGCGGGTCCACCGTGGAGAGGTCGCCAGTCCATTGCAGGGCAACACAGAGACCAACAACCATTCAAACACATCTAAGAATTTAGAGAAGCCAATTAACCTAACACTAATGTTTTTGGACTGTGGGAGGAAGCTAGAGTACCAGGAGAGAACACACACAAGCACAGGGAGGACACGCAAACTCCATGCAGAAAGACCCTAGGCCAGGAATCCTGAACTTTCTTGCTGCAAGGCAGCAAAGATGGCTACTGAGCAGCCCAGGGAGGCTGGATGCTGATGGGGATGTTTTTAATACATCATATTAAATTAATGCTCTACTCAAGCTGGAGGACGGGAGGAACAGCAAAGGCTGTAGGCTCTGCTTTGCACAGGCAGTCTGTAACGGAGTGGGGCGGTGACGGAGGATGTGGGATTTCAGGGTAAGGGTGGAACAGAGCTGCGCCCGGCTAAACTCCTTAAAGGAATAGTACACCCAAAACATGATTAGCCTTCATTTTCTACTCACCCCCATGCTGAGCAACACTCTGGAGTACTTTTTTGATATCTCAAATGCATCTGGAGATCTGGGAGGCTTCTTGCTGTCTGCTGACATTCAAATAATGGAGGTCTATGGTGCCCGAGGCAGAAAGGTCCATAAAAGTCCACAAAAAACGTGTCAATATTCCTCCATACTGCTCGTCCAATGTATTCCAAGTGTCCTGAGTGGGTAGCGTCCAGAATTTACTCGAAACAAAGTCATTTAGAATGTTTTTAGAGCATAAACAGGAAAAACATAAAAAGACAAGAATATAATATTGCACAAAGAAAGCAGAAGATTGTTCCAGAGCGCCGGCGCCACCACCTGAAAGGAGCAATCTCCCCAGATCCTCTAACGAGTTCGAGGGACCATGAGCAGGTTCTGGTCTGAGACCTCAGCCTCCCAGAGGGGGTATAAGGACACAACAATTCCCTAATGTAGGAGGGAGCCTGACTGGGGAAGGCTCTGAAGATCAGCACCAGGATTTTAAACTGGAACCGAAAAACATTAACAACTTTTATTTAGAATATCACAGTATTTTTATTATTAATTAACCAAATATTTCAACAGTTATAAATATAAAAAAAGCTCCACTGATAACTATTAACATGTTGATTTATTTCTCTGTTGTGTTCAGGGATGTAATGCCAAACACATGATGTGTGTGTATGTTTGTAACTTCAGGACACTTGGCTAATGCAGCGACCGAGCTCATGAAGCTGGACCACGAAGAACCTCAGCTGACAGAACCCTACCTGTCCAAGCAGAAAAAGCTAATGGTGAGTTTATGTTCCAACCAGAGGCCTGCTAACCTGACTCCACCAGATGGATTTGCTCCGCATATCCATCTGGAAACCTTCCGTTGAAGTAATTTTGGGAAGGGGCGAAAATACTGGTTAGCTGATTGGCCTATGTTGGTGATAGACGGGCCAAATAAACCAATCAGATCAACGAAGCATATGACGTACTAACAGAGCGACGACGAAGAGGAGCCAATTGATAGATCAAACTCTTGCCGAAACCAGTCGGGAGAAGAGCAAAAACATCTTTTCCTCTGAGAAAAGCCTCCAGAGCAGTGTTTTGCTCTTCTTTCAGTGAAGAAATACTCTGTAATTCCGATAAAACTTGCTCGATAGCCACGCTAAGGCTAGTTTCATCGGCTGAAGCCGCCATGTTCTTTAGACTGAACTGTGGCGCTTCTCGTTGCGTCACACCTCAACCCGCCTCAAAGCCAATGCTGATTGGACGTTCGTTTGGTGAACGGCTCCAAATTTTCTTTAACGGAGAGTCTCCAGACTGATTTGCGAGTGAAACCTTGAAAGCTCGCGAGATCAGGATGGTCTCACGAGGCTAGAGGCCTGCACCACCAAGCAAACTCAACGCAGCTGGGTTACTTCCAGTCTATCCAGTTCAGCTAGTCCACAACAATGGCGGTTAGGATCAGTGGTACCATGAAGCTCATTATCAACTCATTAACCTAATCCAGCTTGAACTGTTCATGAATCTGTGAACGCCAATGTATAATGCTACGTTCAGAACGCACACAGCAGAAGCAGCAAAAACGCTTCAGTTCTGAAGCTAGAGCAGCTGCGCGGTGGAAAAGGGGTGGAGCGAGTAGATTGGTAACCCCGCCTCCTGCTCTCCTCTATCTTGTCTGCTGTCATGATTCATGCAGCTATTATTTCATCCAAATGAAAAATGGAGAACAGATAAGCAGATCATGGCTTGTCTACAGTGAAAAGAACACTGGAAAAACTGAAATCTAGATGAGTATTTTTTTCTCAAAATAAGTGAGTTTGTTCTTATTTAGGTAAGATAGACATTTTGCCAACGGAACAAGACAATTTACACTTAAAATAAGAATTGCATTGGCTTATTTCAAGTGCTTATTATCCAATTTTCTCATTTTAAGAGCAAAAATACTTGTTCCATTGGCAAACTATCTCATTTACGAACTCAAAGTAAGGATAAATACACGTAATTTAAGAAATTTTAACTTATCTCTAGATCGTTTTTGCAGTGAAGGACTGGGTTATTTACTTTGGCCTTTTTGGAAACACAGGAAGGAGCAATCAGCTAAGTGAGCTTAGTGCTTGGAAAAAATCTTTCATTCCTTTAGAGACAGCATGAAAAGTCAGCTGAGTACAAAATAGGGATGAATTTATAATCGTTTTGTATCGATGCATCGAAACGTCCGCAAGAGAATCAATTATTTTTTTTTTTCCTCCGGTATATTTTTATCCATTTGCTCCTGGAGGTAATTCTGACTCCCGTGCTGCGGTGGCGCTAAACTTATTTTTCCCTCCTACCTCGCTTCCTTTAGCCACTACCCTCTTTCCGCTTGCACACACACTCTCACATAAATATTAGCTAAGATAGACATGGTGGAGGAAAAAGAAGATGACCCACACACCCCTTACAGGTTCAAGTCATTTATGTGGAAGTATTTGGGGTTTTATTTTTGTTACTTAGTCTACTAGTGCACTTATGCACTCAATGCACTGATTTTGTGGAGTATTGTTATTCTATAGTGAATGTAGTATAAGCCTATTTTTGTTACTTAATCTGCATTTATGCACTCATTGCAGTATTTTTTGATGCAAGGCCTTTCAGAATCTATAACACACAATCGCATTATTATTTTTTCAGTGAATGAGGTTTTCATAGGCCTAGGTGGAGTACAAGTTTGCTACTTTTGTTATTTGCTGTTTCTCAAATAAAATGCATAACGATATTACAGCTTTCATTGATTTATTTCAAATTTGAAACATTTTCTAGCCTGTAAAAAAGTTAATCGAATCAAATTGTATTATGGTGTTTTCTTAAGTATAGAAAATAATTAGGGATGCAGGATATAATGGGCCCCCTATCGGTATCGGCCTTAAAATTGAATATCGGACATCGGCCACCCCACCGATATTTAACCCGATATTTGATCAGCTTCTGAGTTTCTAAAAGTCTAAACAAAAACAAAAAATACTACTTCTTCTTCTTCCTCAAAAACTTCTTTATTACAGACTTAAAAACTTCTAAAGACGAGGGAAAAAATATTGATACATTAAAATATCCCAATATCTTCATATGCTGATATATTGCCATTTAAAAACACCATATTAATCTCTTTTACTAATGAAATATTGCTATATGTCATCGTTATGCTACGAAATCCCCCGAAAATTCACGAAATGTTGCCATATTTTTATATGTTGATATATTGACGCGGTATCGATCTATTTTACTAACAAAATCTCACAAGAATTTGCAAAATATCACGAGAGTTTGTAACAGAACGATGAAATTTCACGGGATTTTGAAAGTAAAATAGATCAATACCGCGTTTTTAAAAATCTATTTGATATCAGCATATGAAAATATATTTGAGTATATTATTTTTCAAAGTGTCAGAAATGGATAACAAAACTGCTATTTTCAATGACTACTTATTTTTGTCCAGCTTTAACATCGGTATCGATATCGGTTATCGGCTACATGAGTTTTAAAATATCGGCATATCGGATATCGGCCAAAATCCCAATATCATGCATCCCTAAAAATAATCAAATCGTTTGGTCAGGAAATTTATACTGAATCGAATCGCCATGATGGGTGTTATTTACACCCCTACAAAACATAGAGAGGAAAACAGCAACAAGAGATGGACAAAACTTAGAACAAATATTGTATGTCTTTTCTATAAAAAATTCTCTATCTGTATAATGGGTCTGTTTTATGTGTAGTCTTTGCCTGTCTTTGCTTAGGGCCCCAAATTTCCTAAATCTGTGAACAGCTCCCAGATGGGCAATTTCCAAGACTCACAAACAAGCTTCTGTTTTCAGGCAAAAATCTTAGACCATGATAATGTGAACTACTTGAAGAAGATCCTGGGGGAGCTAGCCATGGTTCTGGACCAGGTGGAGGCGGAGCTTGAGAAAAGAAAACTAGAGTATCAAGGTATGTTTTCAAGTTTTATCTAAAAAAAACAAATAGAAACTGTTCTCTTGATGTCATTCTGACTCGTTTTGACTCACAGGTCAAAAGTGCGAGCTGTGGCTTTGTGGACCTGAATTTACACTAGCTGATATCTGCCTTGGAGCCTTGTTGCACAGGCTCAAGTTCTTGGGACTTTCTAGGAAATACTGGGAGGACGGCAGCCGGCCCAACCTGCAGTCCTTCTTCGTGCGCGTGCAAAAACGCTACGCTTTTCGAAAGGTCTTGGGCGACATCCACACGACTCTCCTGTCAGCAGTCCTACCCAACGCCTTCCGAATGGTAAAAAAGAAGCCGCCATCTTTCTTCGGGGCTTCGTTTCTCATGGGCTCATTGGGAGGGATGGGCTACTTTGCCTACTGGTTTTTAAAAAAGAAATATATGTAGTGAATGCCCTGTTGTTGTGTTAAATGTCTGTGTATTTGTGTGATGCTTCAACTTTTCTGTAACGTTTTATGACTGCAGGAAAATATAATGAATCTATATAGAGAACACTATTAAATACCTAGATACACAAAGAAGTATGAAAACATTCCATAGTATGAACTGACTGACAGCACATTATCAAGGCCTTTGTTCCTGTTTTTTTTTTCTGAATCTTGCTGCTTTTTCGCATGCAAGACCTCATGTTTTTATTTATTCTGCTTTATGTGTTGTTTTTTAGATTGATCATTTTCACATTAAAACAGAAACCCAGACCAAACATTGGGCGTAATCAGCCTTCGCATGTCACCATGACATCCGATAAAATCACTCCTCCATCCCACAGAGGCTCTAATGCTACGTTCAGACCGCACGCTGCAGAGGCTGCAGAAGCATCTGGTTTACAGGCAAAATCAATGGCTGACGCACATCAAGGTGCAGGAAAAGGTCATTCAGTACGTTTTGAGCAGCAGCAGCTCATAAGCTTCTGAGCAACTGATGCGCTGCAAAAGCAGCAGCTGCTGGAGTTGGAAAAATTTAGCTTTTGCTGCTCAACACATCAACCAATCAGAGAAGCTGATCTGGGAGCTGGCAGGGAGTCAGACACAGTGCTGCTGATGCAGAGCGCTATGATCACTCCTCTGAAACAGTTTATTACTTCTAAAGCGGAGCTCTTCAACAGCTTCCTCCTGCTGCTTTCTTTGTGGTCTGAAAGTAGCATTACTGATAAAATCACTTCGTATAAATGTGAGGAATATGCTCTGAAAAGAGCCACAAACTGCCATACATTACGTCCAGGAAGGACTTTGTTCTATTAAAGTTGTTTGCAAGAGAGTGATTTTTAAAAACAAGGTACAAAAGGACAAACGTAGGAGTTCAGTAGCTAGCATTAATACCGCTAATAGAGGAAAAGATGACATTTATCTGGCTAATTGTGCTGCATTTGCAGCAATGTTTAAAAAAAAGCATTAAACATCGCTCTGACTCCTTTTAAATGTATCACCAATTAACACGGTTAAGCCGTGTGAGACCAAATGAGCTCAGAGAACGGATCAGATTAGGTGTTTTTATCCTAGCATAGAACGGTTAACGGTCTTAGCGTAGCAGGCTAATTTAACATCCTATCAGTAGTAAAGATGTTCAGCCGTATAAATAACAGAAAATAAGCGGTTCTGTACTGTGAGGACAACAAAAAAGAAACATTACTCCTCTTTAAGGATAAAAAAACAAAACAAAAAACAGTAAAACTTATTTATTTATAACTGTAGTGACTCACACCACAGCGGTTACCGTTAGCTTAGCATGAAGACTGGGGAAAGGACCGAGGCTTAAAAAAAACCTACAGAAATGAATTAAACTCTCAATTAAAACTTTCTAAACTGTCATAAATAAAGTTCTGGTTCAGGCTGTAGTGTGATAATGAGCTATAGAGATGTTACTTTTTGTTTTTCAGTGTTGGTAGTGGTCAAATCAACTGATTTAATTCTGTGTTTTTCGGGCGCTACCAATGCTACAATTTGGAGCCAATCTTAAAAAAAAAAAACAGACAAATCTTCTAGAAGCGACAGTTTAAAAAAAACCAAAATATTCACATATATTATGTATTCTATAAATAGTTCGTATTGGGCTTGAGTGAAGAAAATGGGATTTTTAAAACCGAATTTGAAAAGATTGCAATTCAAAAACTCAATTTAGGAACAATAAAAAATAAATAAATGAACGAACAAAATTTGAGAAAATTTAACTAAAATAAAAAAAAAAACACTCAATCCAGGAATTTTAAAAACTGATTACCAAACCAGGACTTCATAGTAACTTTGCTGTTTTCTTATAATTTTTTTCTAATTAAAACTATTTTTATTACTTTATTTTTTCAATTTCTCTGATTGAGTTTTACAAATATCGTTCTTATCGTTCAGACTAATAGAAATGCTTCCTCGCTCGTCGCCCCAGAGGAAAGCAAAGACTTTGATCTGTAAAACGCAATAAAAGAAAAGAAAGCGATCCGAAAATGGAAATTTGAAACATGGGATTAGAAGATATAAAATCTGTAAAGAAATTTTTTTAATTGAAGTTTTAAAAATGAAAGAAAAAAAAGATCTGCAAAAACAGCAAAGTTGTTCTTAAAACCGTTGTTTTGACAAAGACGTTTTTTTTATTTTTTAAAACCATTTTTTCTTGTTTCTATTTGCAATTATTTTTCTGTTTGCAACAATAATGTACACTGGAAAAACAATCTAGAAATAAGTAAAATTTCCTTAAAATAAGTGCATTTACCCTTATTTTGAGTAGGTAAATTAGATATTTTGCCAATGGAATGATTATTTTTACTCTAAAAATAAGATAATTAGATAACATGCACTTGAAATAAGACAATGCAATTGTCTTTTCTTATTTTAAGTGTAGATTGTCTTGTTCCATTGGCAAAATGTCTCTTTTACCTCCTTAATCCAAGAACAATTGCACTTATTTTAAGAAAAAAATGACTTGTCTAGATTTTGATTTTTTTTCCAGTGTAAAAAAAAATCTCTCCATTAAAAAGACCAAAGGTCAAGCAGATTAAAAGCTTTATCTAAATGATTTGCTGTTAACGGAGTCACGATTACGAAGTCGAATAAAGATTATAGCCTCGTATAAAGATAAACCAGGATGGGCATGGTTGACATTTCCTCCCAATTAAACGATTTATTAGTTACCTATGAAATCAAAAGCAGCTCTAAAGATGTTTCTTTGTCGGCTATCGACAGAGAAAATTAGCTGTTTATGCTGAAGCGCAAACAGAATATCTGCTATTGATATAAAATAAAATATTAAAAAGATAAAAAACTGTTAAAAATGAATATTTTATACGGTTGTATAAAATAGGCGTGTTAAATCCCTGGGTGGATGTTGGGGGAAGTGAATGTTCTCCTGTTTTTTTGGTTTTTTTTCCAGCTGAGTCATGTTTTCTGCTATTTATAAGTGCAACCACTGTGTGAAAACTGCAAACTGTTAAACTTCATCTCCTCATTAATCAAACTTGTTTAATCAGCTCACATTATTTCCTGCAGTCAAACACTTTCTCTGGTTTCTAAGCCTGTTTTCAGGCTTTATCCCACATCTTTCTACTGAGAACAGCTTTACTCTCCTCTAACCCACAGAAATGTGATTTTCTGCTAAAATGTGATGATTTTGTTCTAATGTTAAATCACTTAAGACCACTAAGACGTCGTTCAGTTGGTTTAAGGTGCACCAACACACAAACTTTGGGTGTTTTAAACGTTACACTTAGCTGAGCTTATTTAAACGATACGTTCTGCATCTGTGGCACAAAGTGTTGAATTAGGATTAGTTTGTTTTATTGCATGGGGTCTGTTTGCTGTGTGAGCGTTATGGGATTGGCTCGGTTAGGAGGACGGAGGTAGAACTAGCTAACTGTAACATTTGAAGCGCCTGCAGTGATCAGTGTGCAGCTGCTGTTTGGCACCAACTCCTTCAGCCTCTGTCAGACCAGCATACCATTAGTCAATACCCGGTTATCCCTTTAGTTTTGTACGAAAAAACAGTTTAATTACTTACTTTTTGGTGTTTTTTTGAGGCGATTCGTACGGAAGAGGATTAGGGCCACTGAAAAAAAAAAAAAAAAGTAAAGTGATTTTTAAATGTTATTTCAGTTTAACATGGGAAAAAAGTCAGAATTCTGACTTTTTTCTCAGAATTCTGACTTTTTTCTCAGAATTCTGACTTTAATCTCAGAATTCTGACTTTAATCTCAGAATTCTGACTTTTTTCTCAGAATTCTGACTGAATTCTGACAATAAAAAAAGTCAGAATTCTGAGAAAAAAAGTCAGAATTGTGAGATCAAAGTCAGAATTGTGAGATCAAAGTCAGAATTCTGAGATCAAAGTCAGAATTCTGAGATTAAAGTCAGAATTCTGAGAAAAAAGTCCGAATTGAGAAAAAAGTCAGAATTCTGAGAAAAAAGTCGGATTTCTGACATTAAAGTCAGAATTCTGACTTTTTTCCCATACTATACTGAAATAAAATAAAAAAAATCAGTTAACTTTTTTTTTTTTCCAGTGGCCCTAATCCTCTTCCGTAGATTCGCGATCTGTCCTTAAATTGTTATTATTTATTTATTTTTTCTAGGTAGTTTAAATTCTATCTTTAGTACAAAACTAAATGAATAAACACAAATCTAAAATCTTGCGCTTGCGTATTTACTTTACACTGGAAAAAAAATCTAGATAAGTAAATTTTTCTTTAAATAAGTGCATTTGTTCTTGAATTTAGGAGGTAAGTGAGACACTTTGCCAATTAAACAAGACAGTTTACATTTAAAATAAGAAAAAAACAATTGCATTGTCTTATTTCAAGTGCATGTTATCTAATTATCTTATTTAAGAGTAAAAATACTAATTCCATTGGCAGATCATCTTATTTACCTACTCAAATTAAGGGTAAATACACCAATTTCTACTTATTTCTAGATTGTTTTTGCAGTGTATGTATGCTGGTCTGACAGAACAGCGGGTTTAGTTTCATGGTTCCTTCTTTGGAGTTTGGCTTTAAAACGAAATGAGAAAAAGGAATAAACTGCTGCTTATTTTGTTTTTTGTTTGATTTTTGTTTTAAAATCGATTTCTGTGTGAAATTAAATTTAAATTTTTGGTTATTTAATCAGAGAACAGAAATTCAGAAAATAAAAAAGGCTGCCTTTTTCTTACTTTAATGGTAAAATTAAAGATGAGCTTAATTTTAATACTGAAAACATCTGCGCACCAACTACAGATTGCTGGTTGTGCTAAATAATTTCTAGAACTATAAATCGCTATAAATTACAAGGACAACTGAATGTTTTGTTCCTTATTTGGATTCTTTAATGAAAATGTGTCAAATATAAAATAATTTCAGTATTTAATTCTTGCGTTTAGGTTTTAGAAACAGAAATAAAAGCTGGTTATTTTATTTTTGAAATTTTTAAAACAGAAAAACTACAAGTAGAACCAGACACTGTTTTGTTTTTCACATGGTCTGGATTAGTCTTTCTATGGCAATACCCTGATGTATGGAGAGACATTTGTACCATTATTGTTGTAAAGAACTAGTTTTGTTAAAGAAAATGTGGGGGGAAAAAATAGAATCCAAAAAGTACATTTAAAAAAAATTCTTCATCATACAGAAAGGTTTTCAGAATCTTTTTTTTTTTTTTTTTGGAATAAATTATGTTTACAATTTTTTAGATGTAGTTGCATTTTACAGATATGTGATCTGTAAAACGCAGTTTGTAAAAATAATGCAATTTGTAAAGCTCAATCTGAAAAAATTAGAAAACAAATGTAATACAAAATCTTTAAAAACAATTACCAAAATAAAATTTTATATATATATATATATATATATATATATATATATATATATATATATATATATATATATATATATATATATATAATCTGAGAAAACAGTTGTTACTCTCAAAAACTTCTTTTGAATAAGGTGTATTTTAAAGTTTAATTTGCAGATTGCATTTTTTTTATTCCATTTACAAAACCTGCTTTTTGCTTGCAACAATAATGGAACAAAATTCACTCCATACAGAAGTCGTAAGGCGATAAGAGACGGAGCTGAGGCTCATTTCTATTTGGATTAATTGTGTGGGGACTGTTTTAACTCGTTATTTTTGTTTAAAACTTTTGCATATTTTTGTTGTTCTAACTCTCCAGACTCTCCCGGCTTTTCGCTCAAACTGTGTATTTTTAGTTTTATGTTTCCTGTCACTGTAAGCGATGGACAGACCGTTTAGGTTCTCCCAAGGTGTGAATCCATATTTATTCAGGTCGTGGTCATTCAGAGTGTTTTAGGCAAACTGGAATGTCTTTAAATTGTTACCTAAACAGCATGAAGAAGGACTTGGAAAAAGAGCTTTTTTAAGTTGAACTGATCCAACCTGCCTGCTGAAGTTTGTCATTTTTAAAGCTCTGATTATTTATGGACTAAAAAAATGGAAGATGATGCTGAAGATGAAGACAAGTCATAACCAGCCGATCATTGCAAGCACACCTCACTCTTCCACTGGTTCTTATTTGCAGTTATGGCTCCTGCTGGTCCGGATCTTCATTTTCACTCTTTTATTTATTTTTTATATATTTCTATGTGTTATTATGCATTTATGGTGCTTTTTCTGATGTTTGTTCATAAGCCTTAATTTTTTCAGTTGCCATCAATGATGAATAAACAATGGAAAATGGAATCAAAGCAAATAGTTTTTATTTTCTTCACCCAACACACAAATCAACACATTTCCACCTGCAAACTACAGTTACTAAATTACACGCTTAATAAAATTAATAAAATGTGTTCCCGTTCTAAATGGTAAGATAACTGTCAATAAAAATGTACGGAAATGTGTCTGAATTTTCTTTAAGTCACTAAAGCAATTAAAGATGTGTATTTTTTCCGTGTTATCTCTAACATACATCTAACAACAGATGTTTTATATTAAAGAAACTAATTTGGATTGGATTCAACTTTGCAAATAGTAAGAATCATGAGTTGCCATCTAGAGTCCTGATGAAGCTGTTAATACTCCAGACCACATGGGGGCAGTAATGCACCTGAAAGTTCTTCATTATCCACCTATAATAGAAAAAAACAACCATGGATAGTTTGTTAAACTGAACCTGCAGTGAAAACATTTCAGCAGATTTTAACATCCCGGCAGTAGTTCTGCATTCGTCTCCCGTCTTCTCTTTTACCGGCGGCTTCAGGTTCATTACCGCCACCAACTGGTTAGGAGTGGAAAACCATCATCCGGTTGTAGTTTTGTTCTTTTAAGTTTGTTGCAACTTTATATCTTCTATTCATAACTTCTAAATTTGTTAGGAGGGAACATGACTCCATTTTTGTTGCAAGCATAGAACACAGTCTGTATTTTATTTCTTCAAATTTTGCAATTTTAACCAATTTGCTATTTTTGAAAATTTATTTCTCAATTATTATTTTTTTACAAATTTTATATCACTTTTTTTTCTTAAAACTTCTATTTTTCAGATCAAGTTTTACTAATTTTATTTTTTTCAAATTGCATTTTCCAGATCACACTCTTCATTTGTGGGGGCGGGGCTTTCCTCGAGTGAGGAGCAAAGATGAATTTCTATTGGTCTGCTGGATGTTAGCAACATCATTGGTGTTGGGCTTAAAGTGAAGGGAAGGTGATTTAAAAAAGGATACAATTTTTAAAACTGAATCTAAAGAAGATAACTTTAAAATAAAATAATCATAAACATTTTCAAATTTTTGTTTCTGAATGCCTTTTTTATTCTTTTAAACTTCCATTTACCCTACATGTTCTTTGCTTTCAACAATAATGGAATAAAATTCACTCCATAGCCTCTTCAATTCCTTCACATTTATGGATTTACGATAAATTCAGACACCTACATGTTCATTTTTGTTGACAGCTTTCTTACCACGCCGTTATTTTTTTTCTTATGTATGAATTTTTTTAATAGAAGTCACCCAACAATCAGTAAACAATTACCTTACAACTTTTGGAGCAAAGGCTCAACTCCCTCTGAAACTAAATATCTGTGAAACTCCTTAAACTTCTATTCAAACACATCATAAAGCAGCTGATAACGGCATCTTTTATACACAAACAAAACAAAAACTATTCCACTAATTTCCAAACATTTGGAAATCCTGAAAATAACTCAAGCTAATCATCCAGATATATAAATGTAGATATATAAAATACAAACATATTAGGCATGATGAAATATGTGGCACATGGATAGAAATGTTTTCATTCCTGCATCCAGTCTGTTTGAGGCGAAATGAACTCAAAGTTAAACATTTTAACTTTTATAGCATCTAAGGTTTTATTTAAAACAAACAAACTAATTCGACTGATTTATTTGTAATATTTTAAATCTAGACAAAGAGCTAAAATCATGACCATTGATCTGAGTCCGTTATTTTCATGGTTAGGAATTCAAGAGGCAGCATAAAACTACGGAGCCCCTAAAGGGACATTGCAGGATCTCGCAATACTTTTGCAAGATCCTGCAATACTTTTGCGAGATCTCGCAAAAGTATTGCGGGATCTTTGAAAAGTTAATTTTTTTTGCGAGATCTCGCAAAAGTTAACTTTTTTTGCGAGATCTCGCAAAAGTTAACTTTTTTGCGAGGTCTCACAATACTTTTGCGAGATCCTGCAATACTTTTGCGAGATCCTGCAAATGTATTGCAGGGTATCGCAATACTTTTGCAAGATCCTACAATAGTTTTGCGAGATCCCGCAAAAGTATTGCAGGATCTCTCAAAAGTAAATTTTTTTGTGAGATCTCGCAATACGTTTGCGTGATCCTGCAATACTTTTGCGAGATCCTGCAATACTTTTGCAGGATCTCGCAAAACTTAATTTTTTGTGAGATCTCGCAATAGTTTTGCGAGATCTCGCAATAGTAAAATTTTTTGCGAGATCCCGCAAAAGTTTATTTTTTCCCTCCATGCCCCTTTAGGGGCTCCGTATAAAACAGACATGGTCCATGTCACCCGCAAACTTACAAGTTTAGTTAAAATAAATATGATTTTAAAGAAATACATTGTTGGGCATCATGTTGGCAAAATATGTTCTTTTTAGCACCTATAATAAATTATTCATTTCATTTACTGAAAAGCAACTAAATTAATTCCTACTTATAGGAAGAAGTACGTAACACCCTAGTTAGCGTCTGTTTATAGCTTTCAGCGTCGGTGAACATCTGCAAAACATCTGGAGCCGTAAACAATCCCGAGTTTATTACCTCGGATAATAAACTGGATGAAGCATTTTAGGGCAAACAGACTGTAGTGTGAAAACACTTAAAAAAAGAAACAAATCTTTACGTTAGAAACGCAGGAACTATCTTTTAATTGGCCGGACTAAATCTGTATTCTTTGAAGAATAAAAAAACTAATTCTGGCCAATTTTGACTTAATTTACTTCAAAATATGTTTTTTTTTTATGTCATTTTTTTTTTCTACTTTATTATATTCAAACTCAGTTTGAAAATTCAGTTTTTTGTCAAACAACCGGGTCCTTAAGCCACAGAGTAATCGAACACAGATTCACGGATTGAAATTTCTATTAAAGGTAAATTAATTTTTAACTAATTTTAATCTGAAGCAGAGAGGCGTTCATGAACTGAGTGGGTTTCATTCACCATATCAAACATCGATGGAGGAAACACAGAAAAACGCATCACTAATTCAGCAGTTTCTTTCTTCAAACATAAACATTTCCAGTTTTTTCTATTAAGTTTATCTGCTGAATTCTGTACCGACTGACCTCCATCGGTAGCACCTGGTCACAATAACTGACGGTACCATGTTTTGGAACCTGAATGCATCGCTGTGACAGAAAGGGAGAGCAAGAGTGGTGGATTTTCTACGGCGGACTTGAACGCAGCATCGCAGGCAGAAACACACGACGTCTGCTATAGCGAACAGAGCTAGCATGGCTAACAGAAGGCGCTAGAGAGGAAGGCTCCGCTTCCCAAAGTTCGATGCAGATTAAACTTACTGCCATAGTGAGGTTTAAGGCCAGAGGTCTGATTGAACACATTTCAACAGGAGAATGGATACAACCCCAGCATTCATTCACTGCTAGCATATTAGCGGCTCGTCATCTGCAGCCAGAAACAGGAGGCAACATCGTAATCTGGGTGCTTTAGAGACGTTTTTAATGGTGCCGCTGAGTAATGAGACTGATTCCATCCTGAGATATTAGATGGAGATCCATGAATCTGTGTTCGATTTCTCTGCGGTTCAAGGTTCAGTCGTCTGAGAAAGAAACTGAATTTTGGAACTGGATATGAAAATAAGCAACAAAATGTAGTTTTAACAAATGAAATTCAGTTTCTGATAGACCAAATTTTGCCCGTAGGGAATCAGATTTTTTACTTTTTGCACAATTTCATTTTTTTAAACATTGTTTAAATCGTTTCCAATTCGCAGGCAGACGTCGGACTAACTGAAGGCTCTTTCTTTAACCTTACAGCTGTAATCCGTTCAACCTCCTGATCCATAATCCAGAGTTGGTTTCTACGTAGCCGATCGTGACTTTCTCTAACAGTAAACACTCTGGACAGCAGAGCGGTTCTCTGCTTCCTGTAAGTATGGAAAAACCTAAAACATCTTCAAGTTTCACGTCCAGGTGGACCCAGATTAAAAATTATCCTCTACATGTTGACGGCTGTGAAGCAACCATCAGTGGGGGCGGGGTTTAGGCATGCTGTTTCTGTACTTTAGGCTGCCAGGGGAGTCCCGGTGAGAAGGGTTTCAGGTACCAGAAGCGGTACGTCAGGTACCACCCCATCAGGCCACATACGGTCCCCAGAAACTTGTCCTTCGGGTCGTGGAAGTAGACGGAGGTGCAGGCGAACATCCACACCCAGGTCAGGACGATCAGGTTCAAGGCTACGTACAGCAGGTTGAGGAGCGTCTTGGACGCCTCGGACAGCGCGGACGTCCTCAGGTTCATCGGGGACGTCTCCTCCATGATGAGGAGGGAGGCGTAGGTCAGGATGAAGGAGTGTCCTGAGATGTCGTGGCCCCGCCAGTGGAAGCCCGCCCGCCTGCAGGCGGATTTAGAGGCGAACTCGCTCAAGGCGAGGACGGACGCTTTGCTCTCAAAGCAGGAACCCGTGAAGTCCTCGATCCAGAAGAAGGTCCCCGTACAGACGTACCAGACGGCTGTGGCCACGGCCAAAGACAGCAGCCTTTTACCAAGAGCCGGGGCGCTGTAGCCGCACAGGACGAGGAACGGGGTGAGCAGCAGCAGCGTCCATCCCCACGAGAACTTCACAAAATATCTGCAGAACACAAACCAGAAAGTTTAAAGGCGTCATAGAATCAAAACCCAGTTTCCATTGTCAGAGATGAATAACGACGGTTCAGTGGGTGAAATGGACGTACAGAGAAGATCAAACCCCATCAACACCTCCTTTCTCTGCAAATATCAAAATCCTAAAATTCCACCATAAAACGGGAGAATTCAAACGAAGCAACGAGTTGACGTCAATTCAGAGATTTTGCATTTTCTTGGTGGGGGGTAGATGAGGCCCATGTCCGCTAACTAGACTGGACCGGGCCCCAGCAGGGGGACGGAGCAACCGAACCGGCCCCTCAGCACTAAAGGCCAATTTATGCTTCTGATGCATAGCTTCTGCAACTGTCAAATCTGTCTCTGTTGTGACCAATACCGCAAACCCACGCAAACCTAAAGCGGAAGTGCAGACAAAAGCAGCTATGATTGGTCCTTGGCATGCCTTTCCGGCTGTCTGTGTGGTCGTCCTTCTCCATCCGTTGCCGCGGCACGCCATTTTTAAAAACTACAAAAAATTATACCAAAAACCAATCAAATGTATACTATAGTATCACACCAGCATATTTATATGAATGCAAACAACAAAAAAACATTTTAGAAACACTTTATAAAAGGATTTGCCATCGAAATTCTGGCCAGAGAAAAAACCCGTAATATGTAGCCAACATTTGGAAGAAGAATGTTTTCAAGATGACTTGGATAATAGCGCGTTGTGACAAACACCAGATACAGCACTGGGACTTGATCAACAGCCGATACCGCACCGTGACGTCACTAACCAGTAGGTGGCAGTAGTGTTCTTTGACAAACATGGATGCCTCCAGTAAAGCACATTCACATGAAAATTACTCTGAATTAAAAACACTGATCATTTATTGAACAGTACGGAATAATTTCATATTTCAGAAGTTTGAAGGGGCAGATTATATGAGGTGGCTAAAATATTTGGTTTCCCTCTCATAACTTTGGCAAATAATGATCAAATGTCACCAAATCCACAAAGTTTGTTGTCGATGAAGAGAGGAATAAACACAGTTAAAGATTTCCAGGCATGTTTATTTAATCCCATGTTATGGAGGGGGAACGGATTATTTCAGGCAGCTGAAATAGATGTTTCCCCCCCCTGGCACATAAGGAAGAGATGCTACCAAAATCACAGGATTGGTTGTTTATGAAGAGAGGAATAAACAGTTAAAGACATGCAGGTAACTTAATTTTAGTATACTAGAGATTTATTTAATCCTGTAATCTGTCATATTTTACATTAGAACAGGATTTAGCAGAAAGTCTACACTCATGTTCACCCTCAGGGCCCCTGATCTCCTAGAATCCTAGATCCGCCCCTGGGTTCAAAGCTTCATCTCACCATCACTACTAGAAGGTCTGAACAATCATTTAGTTATTTTAGTTTAAATGTTTCTGTTTCTCTATAAAGCAGACTTGGAAACTATCAACACTGCAGTTCATCACTTCTTTAAGGTCCTGATGAGGAAAACTGCTGCATGTAAAGAGATATAAGGAAAATATAATAATAAAAGTAAAGCGACAAGAGACTCAAAACAGAGAGTTTTGGTTTTTAATGGATGTTAAGCGTTCAGTCTGAGTCGCTTCTTCCACATCATTTCAAGCCCAGTAAAAATCAAACGTCTTCTCTCCCAGTTGGAAACGTCAGAGGAAAACTTTGGCCGAGTCAAACTTACACGTTGATGAAGTTCCTGCTGCTGCTGAAGTAGGACTCCGGAACAAAGTCCAGCTCTTTGAGAACTGATCCCAGAACAGAAAGAATCAGAAACAACCCGGGGAAAAACCACCTGACCGCCGGTATCCTCCACAGCTTCACCAGCTGTTCCACAATGACATCCATGGCCGCCATGTTGACGCCGCTGCGCTGACCGGACCGGACTGCGTAAAGGCGGAAGTGGGTCTGACGTCATCGGCGTTCAACCAATCTGTTTTTTTCTCTCTTTTTTTTTTTTTTTTTTTTTTTGTTTAAATGGTTTACAATAAATAAATACTGAAAAAATAAAAAAAGTTAACTGATTTTTCCATTTTATTTCAGTTTAATATCGAAAAAAAGCCAGAATTCAGAGAATTTTTATATATTTTTTCAGAATACTGACTTTTTTCTCAAAAATCAGATTTTTTTCTCAGAATTCTGATTTTTTTTTTTTTTTTTTTTTTGCTCAGAATTCTGACTTTAATCTCAGAATTATTTAATAAAAAAAAAAAATTGGAATTGGATTTGTTTTACTTTTTCAGTGGCCCTAATATTCTTCCGCACAAATATATGTTTTATTAAAATGATAATTAAAAAAAAACTGGTAAAATATAATAACATTTCTTTAAAAATAAAAAAATATATATAAAAATTATGAAATATTACATTTGTAGAAATAAAATGGGCCAGCGGTAGCATATGTATTTTTTTTCTTATTTATACCAAACTATAAAAAGTGTCCCTCAAATGGAAACTCAACATTATAAATTAGAAAGTAGTTTTAATCCTTACAAAATGTCTTTGTGGAATGACAGCTCCAACATAACTGACTGATGAACTTTGCTAAACCTACAGTCTGGGTTTAATGGTTTGATACATTTCATTCATGTATTAATTATTAATTATTTGCAACTGTTTAAATAAAAAATCTTTAATTTTCCATCCATTTTCTTCCGTTTTAACCGCTTCAGCGGTCGCTGAGGCAGAAGTCTAAGCAGAGATGCAAAATCTCTTATTTTGTCTCTTAACAAATGTTTCTGATTAAATATCCACACATTTTTCCAAAGTGAATCAGGAACAAAGTCTTTAGCAGAAAAGAGATGAAGAGAAATATCTTTTTAAAAAAGAGTCTGGATAAATTTTCTGGTTCTTACAGTTTGGAAAAACAAGTTTTACAGACGATGGTGTCAGTTACATTTTATAAGGACTTCACTTTATTAACGACATTGTTTCTAATTAATAGGTTTCTTTACTTACAGCATCAGATACATTATTGTACTCTTTCATTTATTAAACACCATTTCTGTGAAATAGAAGACCTGAAGGAAAGATTTTCCTTATGAACCATTTAGACTTGTTTTCAGAAAGGATATATTTGCTATTCCAGATAAATAAAATACCAGAAGTATATAAAAAATGCCAAAAGGTAAAATGCTTGTTTATAAAGTTTTCTTGCGGTATTTTCTCTATATTTTACTTACAGAGAAGGAGGGAAATGATCCCAGCTAAGCATGAAAAGATGGAATTTGGGAAAACATTATATAAGATAGTAGTTTGTATAATTTTTACTTATTTATATGGTCAGTACATTTCAGCGGTTTAAGTGCAATAATCCAAGTCAGCTACTGTTTAGTCTTCCTTTAGCTCTCTACTGTGCAGATAGTTTTTATGCTTTTATGTACCTTGGACACTTTTTTATACTGTATTTTATCTTTAATGGCATCTTGTTTCAACTCTTTTTAGTCTATATAAGCTACTGGAGCAGGAATTTCCCTGAAGGACTAATCCTAAGGGATCAATAAAGTTGATTTTAAGTCTTTTCCCAACTCCATCTTATTATTACTGAAGGACAGAATTCAAATTTACTTTAAAATTATTATTCAGAGTTTAAGAAAATCAGGAAAACCCTCTAACTTCCTTTTTCATTAGAATTCATTACTACTGACTTTAAGTGTCTTCTTCAACACTGTTGCTTTAGGTGAAGAGCCACCAGAGGGCGCTGTAGTTCATCTATTTCTGTTTGAAACAAAAACGAAAACATAAACATAAAACTTAATTATCCTTTTCCCCCATTATCTAATTTTACGCACCTCGATTTCTGAATGAAAAAAGTTAGAATGTTGAACAATTTAAGTATATCTTTCATTGCATTTTACTTACTGAAGAACGCAAATATACAATTATTTTAAACAAAAGGCGAAAGTAACGCAATCAGTGATCACTATTTAACAGAAATTACTTGTAATAATAAAACTTGTAATCAATAGAAATTACTTTTAAAAGCAATTAATAATTTTTCTTTTTGAATCTTATGTTTTTTTGTTTTTTTTTATCCATGGATTTGATAAAGAAAATTTTGAGCTAAAATGTTAAAATTAAACAAAAAATTAAATATAAAGTATCAGGAATTAATAATGGAGCAGTGGGTAGCACTGCTGCCTTGCAGCAACACGGTTCCAGGTTCGATTCCCCTCCCGGAGTCTTCCCTGAGCATGCGTGGGTTCTCTCTGGGTACCCTGGCTTCCTCCCACAGCCCAAAAACATGACTTTTAGGTTAATTAACTTTTCTAAATTCTCCTTAGGTGTGAGTGTGTGTGGATGGTTGTTTGTCTCTGTGTTGCCCTGCGATGGACTGGCGATCTGTCCAGGATGGACCCCGCCTCTTACCAGTAGACAGCTGGAGATAGGCACCAGAGACCCTGCTTGGGATAGGGGTGATGGAAAATGGATGTATGGAAGTTAATAATTCAATAACATAATTATGACGTTAGTATTAGTAATAAGAAGAAGCAACTGCAACAGTTTAAATTGAATTAAACTTACCCTTATTGCATTTAATAATATGCAATCACCCCTATTATTATGAAGACAATTTATGTTCAAACTAAATACATCATTGTAAATATGTATAATTTGGTAATAATTCATTTACTTTCTATTGTTTGGTCCTTAAACTCAGTCAGATAAATCTTCAATTGATTGTAAAATAATTTTACTTCAGATCACCATGTTAGGGCATGTTGATTAGGAAATGTATGCAAGCAGAGGCTTGGATGCAGCATGGTGAGAAACTTATAAAATTTAATACATGAAAACATAGAAGCAGAAAATGTGCATAGAAACAGGAGAAAAAACAGAGGATCCAGTGAAAACAAACAGGAATGACAGCTGAAGAACAGAGGAGCAGACAATACAGAAAAGACTGGAGGATGAGGGAGAAATTATGTTTATACAGTAAAAACACCAGAGAGAACCTAAGAGAATCTCTGCAATAATAAAGCAATAATCACCAGATAAATAAAGAAGGAAATATCTGAAAACACTCAAAGACTATAAAACTGACTAAAAGGTAAACAAACCAATAAAATACGGAAAAAACCCTAAAATAATATATGCTCTGCATTCTGGGTAAATATTTTTGGACCAGCTAGAAGAGCGAGGTGCGCGAGAACGCTGTGACCCTTTTTCCACCTGGATCTCCGCTCTTTTTGGCCCTCATGTCCCTCCGTTGTCGCACAACTTTGCCTCCACTTCCTCACCGCCTCGGCCGTATCTAGACCCACAGCTAGTTCCAGATTGGCCCTCTGGCGTTGTGATGTGGAATAACATAGCGCAGACCACGCTTCAATATTGGGCGTAAATCCAAAATATGCGAAGGATAACCAGCCCTTAGTGTGTCCTTTGCTAAATCTCAGTTCACCAAGCCTGGGGCCTCAAATGTTCAAAATTTGTATCAGGGCATATGATGGAACATGATTAAAGTTCAATGAATGCACCCTGGAAATAAAATAATTAATGAATGATTAATCTATATGTCACAATAAAACCAGTATGAGCCTGATGATAGTGCTGTTATACCAGGTCCTCGAGGGACAATGTCCTGCACTTTTTAGATACATCTCTGCTTCAGCATACCCAAATCACATGACTTGTTCATTAGCAGGGTTTTTAAAAACCTGTGCATGAGGAGGTAATTCAGTCGTTACATTTAGGTGAGCTGGGACACATCCAAAACGGGCAGGATGGCAGCTCTGAAGCTCTAAGGTTGCTAACCTTAGGGTAACCTGTTCAGAAGGAAAGAGGTAACCTCCGTGCAGCATGTAAACCTCTTTGCCTCCTTAAGTGAAAAGTTGAGGGGTGTTCCCCCATAGTTTTGGTTCTTTTTTTGGCTTGAGTATGAGAAATGTAATGCTGAGAAGAAGCTATTTCTCAGCTTTATCATGGAGCTACTAGGATCTGACATCACCTTAAAGGTATAGAGGAGGATCTTTTATTTCCGGGTGGATCATCTCAATAAGTGGTCCTCCTAACTGTCAATCATTCTGGCAATATGTTTACGTACGGCCGTCCAACATGCTCGTCACGTTAGCTATCTCTTTCTGTGCATACGCACTTTCAGGCATTAAAAAAAGTTTTAAAAAAAGTTAAAAAACAATCTACTGGACTTCCAAGTTTGAAGAAGTTTCACTTTCCATCCATACAGCTTTTTAAATTCAAATGTCAGAAATAATGTTGAGTTTGAGGCTCCTATACAGAAGTCCAACTATGCCTTTAAGAAACATGCTAATTGAATTGGACGAAGGGGTTCGCCCCTTTGGAATGGAGTCGTTTGGCTGCTTTTGTTAGTCTGCAATGCCCCTCTCTATGGTTTTTCTTTCTTAACATTACTTAATGCTTTAACAGAGGGGGTGGACTCGGATATTAGCTTTCAAAAACCTAGAACGCAGCAATTGACTTGATCCCGTCTAGCTATCATAGCATCCCTCACCCCATTAAAGGGGAACAGAAGACCCCAGCTATTAAGCCAGGCCAACAATTCCCTTTCAACGACCCCCCTTTCAGAGACATAGACAGGTATGGGGCATTGCAGGCTAACAAAGAAGCCAAACGACCCCCATTCCAAAGAGGTGGACCCCTTCATCCGTTTCATTTTGCATGTTTTCCAATTAAAAACAAGGCTACTGTATCGTAGCCTCAAACTCAACTCAATTTCTGACATTTTTGTCTTGATGCTTTTAAGAGATCTTACCCACATGCAGAAAACCACTCAGAGAACCAGGGGGAAAGTTCAACAGGTTTAATGAGGTGAACTACAGGAGTAGGATTCTGGAACTCAGAGCACTGGGTGAACAGGAACTGGAAGTGAGAGGGGAAGTTCGCAGAGGTTAGTTCACAGGGTCTGTAGGAAATTTCATTGTTCTTGAAAACAGTGAAGGTGGGACTCCTTGAATCCAGTTGGTGTGGGTTTATCCAAAGAAGGGTGAACTCATTGGAGGGCGGACAGGTTGGTCTGGGTTGGACCCTGATGAGCAATGGAGCGGACTGCCACTTGGATTTCCATGGGAATTTTAACGGGACATGTGGGGCTTTTTCCCCTGCTCAGTATGAACACAAATAATCCTTCCAGAGGGAGAAGGCCAAACATCCAGTTTGCAGGAAGGCTTCCTGTCGAAAGGCAAAGGCAAAACAACAAAGTTAAATTCAGTGAAACAAAACTCAGATAGACTCAGCTAATCTCAGCTTAGCTAGAGCACCAAAAGCTGGCAAAAACTCTGGAGTCGAGGTAGTGACAGTCCACTGCTCAAATACTCCTCAGTGATGAACCAACGAGCCTCAGGTGTGCAGGAGGACCAACGAGGACAGGGCACCACCTGGTGGTGGATGGAGAGAAAAACACAAAAACAAACCACACAAACTGGATTCCTGACAAATTGAATTGAAAGAGCTTCCTGGATGAGAAGCAACATGTTTCCAGTGGATTGTTTTTTAACTTTTGGAATGACTATGACCTGGATGACTGATAATCTTCACCAGCAATCTCTCGCTACCCGACAGTGGTGACTAATAACAAATATGGCGCAGACACCGAGCGATGGAGAAGGAGTTACATGACCAATGGGGAGCAAAGAGCAGTGATCATCTATCCCAACGGTCAGTAAACTGATTGCCATAAAGTCTACTGTATAGTTCCAGCTGTTGTGATGTTGTGAATTAAGCTCAGTAAGCTTGTATGAGCTATAAGAACAGCAACTTTTAAACAGAGTGTGCACGAGGAGAAATGTGCAAACACGTGTTTAATCAACATATTCTCATTATCAGTTGGTATGAAATCGTACGAAAAGTTATGCACAGTATTTCGTACGTTTTTGATGTTTTTCTTCGAAAAACCAGATCAGTGCGCATGCGCAACCAGACAGACGAAAAAAGCAGATCCGCGAAGGACGTAAACCTGGGAAAAACAGTGCAATAATTACTTCTTCATGTCTCTAACTACGTTGCTTGCTGTTTTGTATCTTAGAGTCAGGGTTAGAGTTAATTGTTTGTTAAATTCTATGTTATTGAATGGAAGCAGAGTTGTAGTTTAACACACATCTCTGCAGCTTCTCTACTGTTACCCACTCTTTACTCCATCCAGACAGTGTCTTGTCCACGACCAAAATCTAATAAATTAGCAAAGATTCCCAAAGGAGTAAATCATGATAATCTACTTAAAATCAAAATAACTCCAATTGGGGAAAAAGTTAAAACAATTAAATGCGGTCTGTTTAACATAAGATCGCTTTCCTCTAAAAGTTTACTAGTTAATGACTTGATTTGTGATAATCACATTGACTTGTTTTGCCTTACAGAAACCTGGCTGCAGCAAGAGGATTATGTGAGCATAAATGAGGCAACTCCTTCAAGCTATTTAAATTTTCACATACCCAGAAGTTCTGGGCGAGGAGGAGGAGTAGCAACAATCTTCCAGTCTGACTTACTGATTACTCCCAAAACAATTAATACCTACAACTCTTTTGAACATTTAACCCTTAATTTCCCTGATCCAAATTTCAAGGCAAGAAAACCTCTTCTTTTTGTAACTTTGTATCGTCCACCAGGTCCTTACTCTGAATTTTTAGATGAGTTTTCAGAGTTCCTTTCTGATTTGGTATTAAATACTGACAGGGTCATCATAGTGGGAGATTTTAACATCCATGCTGACATTGAAGGCGATAGCTTAAGAGCAGCCTTTAATGCTATCTTAGACACTATTGGCTTTGTTCAAAATGTGAATAGTCCCACGCATTCTCATCTTCATACTTTGGATCTTGTGCTGACATACGGCATAGAATGTGAAGAAATAACAGTATTTCCTCACAACCCTGTCCTCTCTGACCACTTTCTAATAACCTTCAGGATTACTTTAACAGAGTTCTCCTCCCCCAAAAGAAGGTTAAATTTTAGTAGATCTTTATCAGATAGTGCAGTTATAAATTTTAAAGAATCTGCTTCACTTTCTCTCTCCTCTGTGTCACTGAGCAGTGCTGCAGAGTGCAAAAGCTTAGCTTATTCCCCTTCACAGGTTGATGATTTTGTTGATGGGGTTGCTAGTTCTCTGCTTATTGCCTTAGACAACGCAGCTCCTTTGAAAATGAAAACCGTTAAAAATAGAAAGCTTGCTCCTTGGTTTAATGCAGAGCTGCGTACTTTGAAGCAAAATGCTAGGAAACTGGAGAGAAAATATCGCTCCACAGGCCTGCGGGAGTCCTTCCTAGTCTGGAAAAATGGTTTACTGCTGTATAAGAGGAGCCTTTGTAAAGCAAGAGCAGCATACTTCTCCTCATTAATAGAGGAGAATAAGAATAATCCTAGATTTCTTTTTAATACAGTTGCCAAACTCACCCATAGCCATAGCTCTGTTGAACCGTCCATTCCACCTGCTCTTAGCAGCAATGATTTTATGGGATTCTTTATAAATAAGATTGATCTTATTAAAAATAAAATCATAAGCACTCCTCTATCCGCGATTGTACCTGAGGTAGTCATGGAATCTGAACCGGGTTTAGACTGCTTTGATCCAGTTGAACTTTCTGAATTAGCAAAATTATTGTCTTCATCTAAGCCTTCAACTTGTATGTTAGATCCAGTTCCAACCAGGTTATTTAAGGAGGTATTCCCTTTGATCTCCTCCTCCATTTTAGATGTGATTAATCTATCTCTGTTACAGGGATATGTACCTAAAGCTTTTAAGGTTGCTGTAATTAAACCTCTGCTTAAGAAACCATCTCTTGACCCAGATGACTTGGTCAATTATAGACCTATATCCAATCTTCCTTTCTTATCCAAAATTCTTGAGAAAGTAGTTGCCAAACAAGTTTGCGATCACTTACACCATAATGAACTTTTTGAAGAGTTTCAGTCTGGCTTTAGAGCTCATCATAGCACTGAAACAGCTCTGGTGAAAGTCACTAATGATATTCTCATGGCCTCAGATAATGGACTTGTATCTGTGCTCGTCCTGTTGGATCTTAGTGCTGCATTTGATACAGTTGACCATAATATTCTTTTAGAAAGACTTGAATATTTTGTTGGAATTAAAGGAACAGCACTAGACTGGGTTAAATCTTATCTATCTGATCGAATTCAGTTTGTTCATGTTAATGATAGATCTTCAACACGCTCAAAGGTTACCTGTGGAGTACCACAGGGATCAGTGCTAGGACCAATTCTCTTTACTTTATACATGCTCCCAATTGGTAGAGTTATTAGACGGCATGGGATTAATTTCCACTGTTATGCTGATGATACCCAGCTATATCTGGCTATAAATCCAGATGAAGCTAACCCATTACATAGATTACAGGCATGTCTTGAAGACATAAAAACCTGGATGACTCTTAACTTTCTGCTTCTGAATGCAGATAAAACAGAAGTTATAGTCTTTGGACCAGAGTCTCTGAAAAAGAAACTGATTAGCCAGTCACTTCATTTGGATGGGATTAAACTGATTTCAGATAATAAAGTAAAAAATCTTGGTGTTATTTTTGATCAGGACCTGTCATTTAAATCCCATATCAAAGAGGTTTCTAGAATTTCCTTCTTTCATCTGAGGAACATTGCAAAAATTAGAAATCTCCTGTCCAGGGGTGATGCTGAGAAACTAGTCCATGCATTTGTTACTTCAAGGCTGGACTATTGTAATTCTTTACTATCAGGAAGTCCACAAACTGTAGTTAAAAGCCTTCAGCTGATCCAGAATGCTGCAGCCAGAGTTCTAATGAAAATTAAAAAGAGAGATCATATCTCGCCTATCCTGGCTTCTCTTCATTGGCTTCCTGTTAAATCCAGAATAGAATTTAAAATCTTCCTTCTCACATATAAAGCCTTAAATGGCCAAGCTCCATCTTATATCAGAGATCTGATTGTTCCTTATGTTCCTAACAGAGCACTTCGCTCTCAATCTGCAGGTTTACTAATGGTTCCTAGAATTTCTAAAAGTAGAATGGGAGGCAGGTCTTTTAGTTATCAGGCTCCTCTCCTTTGGAACCAACTACCAGTTTTAGTCCGTGAGGCAGACAGCCTGTCTACTTTTAAGGCTAGGCTTAAAACTTTCCTTTTTGATAAAGCTTATAGTTAGGGTGGCTCAGGTTATCCTGAGCTATCTCTATAGTTATGCTGCTATAGGCTTAGACTGCTGGAGGACATAGGGACCCCCATTTCATCATTCTGCTTCATTCTCTCTCTGTTCTCCTATTCTGCAGAATCTGTTAGTTCAATCTCTAACCTTCTGCTCTCTCTGCTTTTCCTCAGAGTAGCTTTGCCTCGTCTGTTCCTGTTTGGCTGTGACGTCATCCTGGAAAGAAACATCAGCTGTGCTGCTGCCATCAACACCCTTGTTTATAGATGTTGGAGATCGGCCTGTTTTCCAGTGTGGTCCTGTTTCTCTGACCGTGACTGACTGGATGTGCTCTCTTCATCCTCTGACATGGGAGCTGCCTTGGAGCTTGTCTGCCTGGCTGTGTGTTTCCTGGACGGGGCCGCCTTTTACAGCTGCTTTTTCTATGTCTGCTTCTGTCTCCTTGAACCCCAGTCGGCCTCGGCAGATGGCCGCTCACACTGAGCCTGGTTCTGCTGGAGGTTTCTTCCTGTTAAAAGGGAGTTTTTCCTCTCCAATGTCGCTACAAGCATGCTTAGTGTGAGGGATTGTATTTGAGTCGATGCAATCAACTGGTTTTCCTTAGATAGAAAACTTTGTATCAATTTGACTGTATGATCTGGTTGAACTGTAAAGTGCCTTGAGATGACATGTGTTGTGAATTTGGCGCTATATAAATAAACTGAATTGAATTGAATTGCGTAAGATGCGCATGCGCAAGGATATCTTGTCTTGAGGCAAGATGTAAAAATACGACGAAATAAGACGAAAAAAACATCTAAAACGTACGAAATTACGGTGCATAACTTTTTGTACGATTTCATACGAACTGATAATGAGAATACACTGGTTTAATAGGCGTTCCCTTTCGAGAGCGGGTACAGGGTTGTGCATGTGCAAGTGGAGAGGGCTTGTCTTTTCAAAAATTCGCGAAAATCCTTCACAATACCTTTAACTCACCTTACTATTCGTGTTGGTACAGAATCGTTTTGCGTTGACGTTGGCCTCATAACCGAATAAATGTTTATTTATTTTGGACTCATCAAAAATAAAACAATAATTAGTATACATTTCTTTCATTAAATTTAATGCTTTTATTTTGCACCATTCTAGACAGTCTTTGGATGCATCATTTAATAAAAAAATATCATTTTTGATGAAAAAGCTGTAGCTATGACCTTTAAGTTCTCCAACGCAATAATTTAATATTGTATTTTGTGACCTTTAAACCTTAGAGGTTAAAACATAAGTTTGATGAATCTTTTAATTTTAGAGGTATCATAATATTTGGGTGAAAGTCGACTAGACCCTTTAAATAGCAGTGAAAGGCAACATTTCTCCTTCCCTAAGAAATGCAAAGGATCTGTGTGCTTTCAGTAAATTAAGATTAATCATCCGCTAAACCATTTTTATTTATAAAGCATTTAAAAAAACAGCAGACTAAAGTGCTGACCAACTAGAATGATCTAAACATTAAAATTCAGAGCTCCAAACGTAGAATAGTAAACAGTTTTTCCTTGCAGAGACCTAATAGGAGGATGTTGGTGCTGTCAGTGTTTTATATATGAGGTGAACTTGTGTGAGGTGTGCTAAAACCTTTTAGTGTGCAGAGAAAAAGAATAAACACAATAATAAAATGTATAATTTCTGCTATGGGCTTTTATTTATGCTTTTTAATGATTTTTGTTTCAGAGTGCCAGTTGCAGCTTTAGCTGTTCTGACCTTTAATGTCCATCAGATGTTTGTGTGAGAATCCCACCAGCTGCTGCAGGACTTTTCTCAGTGTGCTGCCTACAGCTCTTTGTGAGCCTTATGAGCGCTTCAGGTTGCAAAAGTTTATAATAGTTTTAATGCTTGAAATAAAAAACCTCTGACTAAAAACAAACATGGAACAGCTTGTCCATCTATTGGCCTTAAGCTTACTTGATTTTGTGAAAATAATTATAACAAAAAGCAGCTCAAGTCTATTTATTGGCCATCAGTGGTTAAGAGAAGGAGCTAAAAAACATTACGTTGTATAAGTTTTGTATTTTTCTTTTAAGGGCCGTACTCATGTTATTTCCCTCTACAATAAAAGCACAACATCATACACAGAATTGTTAAATTTATTCAATAAATAATTTAAATATTAAATATAAAATACACAGCTAAATGATCAAATGTCCAATATAAGTAAAAACAAATGTATTTAAAGATTAATAATTTCTATATATTTATGTATCAATATAGACTGAAATAATGATATATATTTTTATGTATTTATATGTATATTTGTATGTAATATATATATATATATATATATATATATAATATATATATATATATATATATATATATATATATATATATATATATATATATATATATATATATATGTATATATATAATGAATTAATAAAATAAAAATACAATCTTGATTGATAAATCTTTAAATGAGTTCTTCAATTAAAAATAAGCTTTTCTGAAAACAAGAGAAACATATTTTAATAGTTAATGAAATAAATAAAGAATATTTGTTTATTAAGGTTAAAAAAATGTATATATTTCTTTAATGCAAGCATCTCAGATAATATTTAAATGTTTAGATTTACAAATAGATATCTTTCTAGGTTTTATTTTCTGAAGTATGCGGCACATTTGGCTTTCCATACCAGCTCCAGTTCATTTGATCCCATTTATAGATTTCTACTTGTTTGACATGTTTAAATTGGACCACAGAATGTTCTGGTCAAAATCTTTCTTAAGGAGTTTAGGACGTACACTGCAAAAAATTGAAATCTACATACCGTAAGTCATTTTTCTTGCAATAAGTGCATTTTTTCTTGAATTGAGGAGGTATTGAAACACTTTGCCAATGGAACAAGACAATGTACATTTAAAATAAGAAAACACAATTGCATTCTTATTTCAAGTGCCTTTTATCTAAATATCCTATTTTAAGACTAAAAATACTCATTCCATTGGCAAATGATCTCATTTACGTACTCAAATTAAGGGTAAATACACTTAATTTAAGAACTTTTTAGTGATTTCTAGGTCGTTTTTCCAGTGTGTGTTTTGTGTCCTTTCTTCACCTGCAGCACAGGTAAACTCTGAAGTTTAGCAGCTTGACCAACTTCAGAGAAACTGCATCCGCGGCATGACCACACTGCAAAAAAATGTAAATCTAAATAAGTCATTTTTTCTTAAAATAACTGCATTTTAACCTGAATTGAGGGGATAAATGAGACACTTTGCCAATGGAACAAGACAATTTACATTTGAAATAAGAAAAATCAATTGCATTGTCTTATTTCAGGTGTATGTTATCCAAGTAACTTATTTTAAGTGTAAAAATACTCTTTCCATTGGCAAACTGTCTGATTTACCTGCTCAAATAAAGTAAATACACTTGGTTTAAGAAATTTTACTTAATTTAGATGGTTTTTGCAGTGCAGTTAGAAGGAATGACAGGTGGGGGTACTTCCCAATATTGCAGTGCACACACTGGAAAAACGATCTAGAAATTAGTCAAAATATCTCAAATTACCTGCATTTACCCTTAATTTGAGTAGGTAAATGAGATAGTTTGCCAATGGAATGAATGATTTTACTCTTAAAATAAGATATTTAGATAAAATGCACTTGAGATAAGACAATGCGATTGTGTTTTCTTATTTTAAATGTAAATTGTCTTGTTCCATTGGCAAGATGTGTCTTTTTCCTCCTCAATTCAAGAAAAAATGCACTTATTTTAAGAAATAATGACTTATCTAGATTTAGATTTTTTCCAGTGTAATCAAAAGAAAGTAATAATAGGAAAAGATTTTATGAAACTTAAGAATAAAGCTGCAGTTTCTTTGCAAACTTCTTTATAAAATAATCTTTGTGACAAAAGATGTAGGGGGCTGATTCGGGCCCCTCTACCCTGGCCCGGTTGTCCCCTCCTGTCGACGGGCGTGACTGACATCATACCTGCACTGCAAAACACATCTAGAAATAAGTAAAAAATGTAAATGTAAATAAATTAAGTGTATTTACCCTTAATTTGAGCAGGTAAATAAGATGATTTGCCAATGGAATGAGTATTTCTACTCCTAAAATAAGATTAGATAATATACACATGAAATAAGACAAAGCAATTGTTTTTTTCTTTTTTTAAATGTAAACTGTCTTGTTCCATTGGCAAAGTGTCTCACTTGCCTCCTCAATTGAAGAAAAAATGCACTTAATTTGAGCAAAAATTACTTATTTAGATTTCCATTTTTTGCAGTGTGAACGTTAGCATAACAAGCTAAGACAGTTACCATAGTGATAGTATGAGGAGAAAGTATGAACTGATTAATGTTTTACTCAAAGTTTGTGATTTAAATCAAATGGATAATGAGAGTTTTAATCAAAAAGTGATTGGTTCTCATTGATCAACTGGAATAAATCACTGTTGCCACAGTAGGTTATCGATGTGAGAAACCTGAAAGTGCAGCACCCACTATAATCTGAGATGAGTTACTGATTATACTGTTAGTCTGACAGGTGTAATGTTTTTGTTTCATTGTGTGACTAACTCCCACGATAAAAAAATATAACTCATTCCTCTCTGACTGAGCATTAATTCAGTCGTAAATCGCCAACGATACTCAGCATCCAGACAGCTCGTTTGTTCTTGGCAACTCGTGTTTGTTTAAATGCTGCAGCAGGAAATTTTCTGGCCTGTATTTCACCTCATTACGTCTGGCGTTTTACTCATCGTAGACTCTCTCCTACCATAAACCGAGACACTAATGCAGATTTTATGGTCCGAAAGCAGAAAGAATTAGTTACGCTCGCAGTGTGTGAACACAAAACAGGAAGTATCTGAGAAGCAGAGCACCCTGCCAATGTGTTTACACCCGATTTCTGCCACTTTCCAACCACAGACCTCATTGCAGTTCACTGGGACTTTATGTGAGATGATAAATAATTCATATATATAGTCAGTAAATCAACAGAAATTTGGGTTTCCTTTATCTGAACCTTAACTTTAATGTTTTGCGGCAGATTTTTAGATGGATACTTTAACTAGGCCACTCTGACCTACATTTATACAAACTCTGCTTTTTCCTGCTCCGCCAGGTCCACACACTGCAAAAACGATCTAAAAATAAGTAAAAAATACCTTAAACTAAGTGTTTTCACCCTTAATTTGAGTAGGTAAAGGAGATAGTTTGCCAATGGAATGAGGAGTTTTACTTTTAAAATAAGATAATTAGATAATATGCACTTGAAATAAGACAATGCGATTGTGTTTTCTTATTTTAAGTGTAAATTGTCTTGTTCCATTGGCAAAATGGCTCTTTTACCTCCTCAATTCAAGAACAAATACAGTTATTTTAAGAAAAAAAAAGACTTATCTAGATATATATTTTTTTGCCGTGCAGCTTTTGTGAAGAATGGGGGTGGAAACATCATTATCAAGGGAAGAGTGAACAGGGTGATATTTTAAGCCAAAACGTCCTTCAATCAGTGAGACCATTGAAGATGGAACATGGTTGGGTCTTCTAGCAGGACCATGATCCCAAACACACCGCTCAGCCAACGAAGGAGTGGCATTTCAAGGTTCTGATGTGGCCTCGCCATAGAAAATCAGATGAGGGAGTTCAAAGTTTTTGTTGCCCAGCAACAGCCCCAAATATTGCTGCTCTAGAGGAGATCTAATAGAGGAATGGGCCAAAATACCAGAAACAGTGTGAGCAAACCTGGTGAAGACTTACCTTAAATGCTTGACCTCTGCCATCGCCAACGCCGGTTATGCTAATGTATGGAACTGTTCTTTTGTTATTGAGCAAACTTGCATTTACACCATAATTTACAAAAAACATTATTTGTTTCCTGGACAGGGCCGCCTTTTAAAGTTGCCTTTTGTATCTATGCTTCTTTTTCTATGTCTGCTTCTGTCTCCTTGAACCCCAGTGGGCCTCAGCAGATGGCCGCTCACACTGAGCCTGGTTCTGCTTGAGGAGCTATAGAAATAAACTGAATAGAATTGAAGTAGTGGCTCCGAAAATAAACATTTCAAGGTTCGGATGTGGCCCAGCCATAGAAAAACAGAGGAGGGAGTTGGAAGTTGGTGTTGACCAGCAACAGCCCCAAACATCGCTGCTCGACAGGCGATCTGATGGAGGAATGGGCCAAAATACCAGAAACAGTGTGAGCAAACCTGGGGAAGACTTACCTTAAATGCTTGACCAACGCAGGTAATCCTGTCGTATTGAACTGCACTTTTTAATTGAGCAAATGCTCAATTTCACCATAATTTACAAAAAAAAAACTTAAAAATATCCTGCCTTCAGATTGATAATTTTTTTGCCACACTGTATTTCCAAACTTGAGCTGCTCAGTGTCGCAGTGGGTAGAACTGCTGCCTTGCAGCAAGAGAGTTCTGGGTTCGATTTCCTGCCCAGGGTCTTTCTGCATGAGTTTGTATGTTCTCCCTGAGCATGCATGGGTTCTCTCCGGGTACTCATGACTGTTAGGTTCATTGCCTTCTCTAAATTCTCATTAGGTGTGAGTGTGTGCGTGAATGGTTGTTTGTCCTGTTTGTCACCAGCACCCCTCATGACCCCAGCAGGGATAAAGTGTGGAGGAAAATGAACAACATATTCTCATTATCAGTTCTTATGAAATCATACGAAAAGTTATGCACAGTATTTCGTACGTTTTGGACGTTTTTCCTCGAAAAAACAGATCAGTGCGCAGGCAGACAGAGGAAAAAAGCAGATCCGCGGACGGACGTAAAACTGGGAAAAACAGAGCAATAATTACTTCTTCATGTCTCTAACTATGTTTCTTGATGATTTGTATCTTAGGGTTAGGGTTAGGGTTAATTGTATGTTATTGAATGGTGCGTAAGATGCGCATGCGCAAGGATATCTTGTCTCGAGGTAAGACGTAAAAATACGACGAAATAAGACGAAAAAAACGTCTAAAACGTACAAAATTACGGTTCATAACTTTTCGTACGATTTCATACGAACTCATAATGAGAATACACTGAAATGAATAAATGGATGGATGTATTACCAAATTCAGAATTAAAGGACTCCATAAAATAAAACGCTAACATCTGTAGCTGGTTGTAGCCTCTTTTTTTTAGCTTAGCATCAAGTCATCAACCTGCTGTGAGAACCAAACGCCGTTGATTTGGTCTGAGACTGTGGACTTTAAACTTTCACTTTGCTCCACAGACAGTTTGGGTCTTAAAGTCTAACAGCTGAGCAGTAAATGACTTTTCTCCGTCACTCAAACCAAAGTCAACATCAGCGAACTCAGTCTGGGGGCTGCCCCCCCCCCCCCCTGCAAGCCCTCCATGTCCTTCCCAACGCCGCTGCTCTCCCTCCTGTTTTAGTTTAAAGTGTCTTCTTCTATCATGCATCGGGATAAATAGCTGTTTGGTGGATGAGAGAGAGTTGGAAAGAACATCATAACTTAATTTCTATTTGAGTTTCTATCATCATGTTGCCATAGTTACAGCTGCTATATAGATTGGTGTCCATATGAGCCTGGTTACTGTTTAACCTCCCCACCCACATTTGCCCAGATTAGGAAAATCAATAAGATAACAGCAGCAACACCGGCCTTACCTTGCACTAACAACACCCTTCTCACACTACGGCACGTTTGGGCTAAACTCCCACATTTCACATCTCAGAGCTAGGAAGGACAAAACTGGATTTGTCTTTTGTTTTTACGCTCCGGGGAGAATAAATGACGACATGGTCAATGTAAACACTCAAGTCAGTTCAAGCATGGAACCTCCATTTGGTGAGTACCCACTTTCTGTTTACCTGCTCTGTTTGATGAAGACGGCAAGAAAGGGAGGAAAAAAAAAAAGGGAGCAAAAGTGACGCCTTTTGTAAAAATGTTCAGTTGTTCTTGTTGCACATTTTGGTTTTTGCTTCAGAGTGCTGCTGGATCACAGTAGGTTCATGTTGTAAATATGTCCGCCATATGCGCCTGGCTTTTTCACACGGCCGTAATCCAGGAGGTGTGTCAGACCTTTGGAGGTCGTTAGAAATGTAGTGAATAAGAGAGAGAGAGTGATGGTAACGAATGGTCAAAGATGATAAGGCATTAAGTGTGCATCAGGTCTGAGAAGGTGAAGATTTTAATATAATAAGAAGTGGCTAAAAGAATGAAAATCAGAGAAATGGGAAAATGAAAAACTGAAGAAAGAGTGAGGTGAAAAAAGGAAATTAATAATCATTCATCTCCTGAAACAAGCTTTCAGTTAGTGATGGTATAAGCTGTCCACCTGTGGTCGTTCATTCAGGAATTTGCATTTCGTAGTGGGATGTGGAGATGCAAATCACCGCATTTTCATAAAACCTTCGCCAAAATAAAGGGGGGGACAAAAATACTATTTATTTCTGAGTTGATGTAGCTGTTTGATCCACTTTTAGGTTTTTTTCAGTTAGTTTCCAGTAACATCCAATTAGGACCACCTTATGGTCTCCAGGATCTCAAAGACCATTTACAAATATTTGCTGACAGGCAGGAAACATACAAACCCTCCTGTTAATCAGGACCCTTATGTCCTCTTATTACTCTCTACATATGTGTTTTTTTTAATCTACCTGCAGCCTTTTTGGTCATCATGTCATCATTTCAATGCCTTAGTTGTAAGAGTTGCAGAATATATTAAGGTTTCCAAATCTGAACAATACAAATGTATTTTGATCTTATTAGTATTCTGAGAGGATGCTGATGGGTGGCATGAAATTTACCACAATAATTGTTATAAGCGTAAACCTGCATGCTTTTAAAACTCTTCCAAATTACAATAAAAAGTAAAAAAGATGTACTTTCTTAATAAGCCTCACTGCGACTGAAATTAGACCATGTTCTAAGGCTCTGGGTCCCGTTTTTCCTCCTGCTCCTCTCTCTGCAGATAAACAGTAGTAGCCATTCAAAATTTCTTCATTTTCCTTAATGGGCCTTTTGCTTGTCCCCTACAATTCCTTTTTTAAACGTCAATCTTTGTACTAAAATATTCTTTCTGTCATGATTTGTGGACATTAAGATCTAAAGAGAAGCGCCATCTCCTGGTCAGACACGGTAATTCAGTTAAAGGATGGAGTCAGAGTAGAAAAATAGGCATGCCCAGGAGAAGGCCAGTGGCTGGAAGTTGGAGAGGATTTTGCTGACATTTGGCTAGCTTTTGACTGGGAAGGGCCATTTTGAATTAGAGCTTCTATTTTAGGAACTTGCCTGAAGTGAAGAGTTGAAGTATTTTGTAGTGATGCCATTTTTTGGCTCCGGCACAATGCCTGGCTGTGCAGTATTGGCCGATACCGACATAATACCGATACCATCTGTTTGAAATTGATGTGTGTGTGTATATGATGAACTGCAGACTACTTGGATGTAAAATAATTGCCATCATGGTTTTGTCAAGCTGCTGCCTACCTTTATGAAACAGGAAACAGACTAAAACAAAGTGAATCCAGTAGAACTTTTATTGCCTGCCTGCAGAGATGGGAAGTAACGAAGTACAAATACTTCGTTACTGTACTTAAGTAGATTTTTCTGATAATTTTACTTTACTTTACTACTCATTTTTATGGCGACTTTTTACTTCTACTCCTTACATTTAAAAAAATTGGCTCGTTACTTTAGTTTTGAATCATTTCAATGGAGTTACCGTTATTATTTTTCACGTCATCAATACCAAATTCAATCTAATTGGATAGGAATCTACGTTGCATTTGACGCACCACTACAAGATGAATCGACAGATTCGGCGGTATTCATTGGCGGCAAATCATTGCAGCTTGGTGGCGGTGGCGTTAGCATAGTAGCATGGACGACGAGATGATTGAAAATGAACACAACGGAGATCTAGTCCTATTGGCAGACATCCATTTAAAATGTAGGCAACGGCATGAAAAAAGTGGTTTCTACTTTTACTTTTATACTTTAAGTAAATTTACAAGCCTGTACTTTGTTACTTTTACTTGAGTAAAGAAGTTTAATCAGTACTTCCACTTTTACCAGAGTATTTTTTAACACAAGTATCTGTACTTTTACTCAAGTATGGAAAGTGAGTACTTTTGCCATCTCTGCCTACCTGGAATGGGTGACAATAGTTGAATAAACTTTTGGCTCTCAAAATGGCATCGGTGCCCTATTTGTTGGTAATGGCAGATACCGATACCACCATTTAGTGCTGGATCAGGGCCCTGCCTGATACTGGTAGTAGAACACCACTATTTTTGACTGGGAAGGGCCATTTTGAATGGCTGCTATTGTATTGGTTGTTAATGGTTGGTATCTTGTGGACTAAGGTGAAAGAGGAGGTCAGTGTCAGCCGCTGCTTAATGCATAAGCTGCATGTCTGTTGCATTGCAGAAAGAGATTGACTCTAAACTGATCAACTATGCTGAAAAATTTGGATCATGACCAACAGAACGGGATCTTAGATATATAGGTTGAACTTAGATAGATATTCCGTCTTCTGCGGAATGGCAGGGCTCAATCAATCAATCAATCCGTTTCTTTATTGTCAACTACAATTTACATTGTAATCGAGATTTCAGTACAAACCGTTCATATAACCGTTTGCTGAGGCCATGCGTGCCGCAGAACGCTGCCTTTGGCTCGTTTTTATGGCTGCCGAGGGCCCCAACCCGTAGGCGGTTCCCTATAACGCTGCCTTTAGCTCAACGGTCAATCTCCTCCTAATTGAGAAGGTACAGCTCAAGTGGCTCTGAAATTTGTCATGAATGCCTCCTGGATGTGTCCTTTGGACAATGCTACAGGCATGTCCCCCTGATTTGAATACATCAAATCAGAGCTCCTGGTTCTACATCTCTACTAGGGTCAATGGTAGGAACACTGACATGTAGGAAAGTAACTCTGGACAGCCTTTAGCCTTCTGATGGTTATTAAATAACTGCTTGGTAATAATGCTAGCCAAATTGGGACTACAAAATTCAAGAAAATAACTACAAAAAACAAAGTTTGTGTTTTTGTTAAAGGGACCCATGCCTAGATACACATTGGTCTAAATATGTTATTAATTTCCTATTAAAAATGAACATTTATATATAATAATATCTTGGATTTTATTTTTCACTAATGTGTTGTTCCCAGTTTTTCCACCTGTGCAAAACATGCTGGGTTGATGATGCGGTCGGTTAGATTTTACTGGACTGGAACCTACAGAGTGAACTCAGGAAGGCTAACATTAGCATTATGCTGTGGTTAACTGGTGTAAATTCAGACGATGGTGCACTGTGTTGTTCCCTAAAGGTTTTATGAGCTGTTATACATAAGATTTCTGTTGAAACAAACAAATGTGATCATCTTGTGTTCTACTTTTTACTATATTAGCTAGACCCACCAACTTCTATCACAAAGTTACATCCTTGTGGTGACGGTATGCTTCCACCCGCCTGCCTTACCGTGCCGCTGGTGTCCAGGCTACTGTCACCGCAAGGATGTAACTTTGCGATGAAAGTCGGTGGGGACACTCGGGTGGAGGCTCATTGACCTACAGCTACACTTTCATTAGGCTATTTTTCCAAAAATGAGCTCAAACATCTATTTATTGAATGTGTTCCTAGTTTTGAGAACACAAGATCTCAACACACTGATATTTACATTACAAATATAGGGCCCAAAAACATCAATGCATGAAAAAAATTATTAATAAGAGCCGATTCCAATGCCAAAATGTATTTATCATGCATCCCTAGAAGTACAATTTCAATTCCATCCAGAAAAAAAAAAAAAATATATATATATATATATATATATATATATATATATGCTGCATTTTAAATATAACATAGCATATTTTTTTCTTGTAAACTTTGTTGTAAACTTGGAGATATATTTTAGTGCATGTTGCATATCTGAGTAAATGACTTTCACCTTTAAATCTGCAGCTTTCCCTTCTTCTCTCTGTGCTCTGCTTAAATGGTAAATGCTAAATGGCCTGTACCTTTATAGCGCTTTGGTCAAGTCAGGAGGCGCTTTACACCACATTCATTCCCCCATTCACGCACACACTCACACACTGATGGTGGCAAGCTACATTGTAGCCACAGCTGCCCTGGGGCTCACTGATAGAAGTGAAGCTGCCGTACTCTGGCGCCACCGGGCCCTCTGACCACCATCAGTAGACAATGCAGGTGAAGCGTCTTGCCCAAGGACACAACGACAATGAAAGTCGGAGTCGGGGCTTGAACCGTCAACGCTTCGATTCAATGCCAAACTACTTCCGACGCCACTGTCGCCACTGTCGTTCATAAATCTTAAAAAGATTTCTGTCCAAAAAAGAGCCACTGGTGCCGTAAAAACTGAAACTAAAAAAAAAAAGCGTCCACAATGGATTGACGTCCGTCTGCCCATTCAAACCTGAAATAAAGGGACAATAATTTACGACGGCTATATCCTGCCACTCATGTTTTATGTACAAGACACCAGGAATGTACAAACAGATAAATAATGTCACAAAGTCAAAGAAATCTCTTTTCAGGTTTCTCAGTGTTTATATAAATCCCTTTTTTTTTAGCTGTTTAGCTATTCAATTCACATCAGACCAAATCAATAAACAGCCTTCAAGTAAAATTGCTAAAAAGAAAGTTTAATTCTTGCAGTGAGTCGTTGTTTTCCTGAGTCATTTCCATTTATTTAACAAGTCTGACACAAGCGTTAAAGGCTTTGTTCACATCACATTAATTTGAGGGGTTGAAGTGTTCAGCTTGTGTGGAGCACATTCAAACCAGCACCCCTGTTCAATAAAGACTTTGCTAAAGAAAAAAATGTTTGACCAACCAAATGAAAAGGAATCAGAACCAACCCTTGAAAAATATTTGAGTCAACTCCAATAGATCATGATGACCTACCCTGGATATAACAAGCTGCTACACAATAGCTGTTTCAGGAAGAAACAGAAAAAAAAGCAGTGCAACTGAAAAAAAAAAGATTTCAGTTTTCATTTGAGGTTCATAATATGTTAAGAAAAAAAAAAGGTTTTCTATTTGTTTTCTATTTCTAATATAGAATTAATTTAACGAGAAGCACCTGAAATCATAAAGCTATGTGGCCTAAAAGCAACAGGGTAGAACATCCAATGTGACTCTAAGGCCAAATGCTACAAAGAAATAGCTTTTTTCTGTATTTATAAAGAGAATAAAAGTTTCAGAGACCATAAACTGCGCTTCATAGATCGTCTGATTAGCTTTAATTAAACCCTGGTTTCCAAACTGTTCTTGCTGGGCTCCCTTTTCACTTATAAGAAAGATTTAGCCAACTTTTTGAACAGATCAACAAAGAAAAATCAACAGCAATATGGAGTGAATTTTGTTCCATTATTGTTGCAAAAGGGCTGTAATGTTCCCCTTGAACAAGAAGGTTCTGTCTTCGATTTCTGGCCCGGGGTCTTTCTGCAAGGAGTTTTGCATGTTCTCCCTGAGCATGTGTGGGTTCTCTCCAGGTACTCCGGCTTCCTCCCACACTCCAAAAACATGACTGTTAGGTTAATTGGATTCTCTAAATTCTCCTTAGGTGTGACTGTGAGTGTGAATGGTTGTTTCTGTGTTGCCCTGTGATGGACTGGTGACCTGTCCAGGGTGGACCCCGCCTCTCGCCCGTAGACAGTTGGAGATAGGAATCAGCACCCCTCATGACCCCAACAGGGATAGGCGTGACAGAAAATGGATGGATTACCAAATTCAGAATTAAAGAGACTGTGGACTTTAAACTTTCACTTTGCTCCATGGACAGTTTAGGTCTTAAAGTCTAACAGCTGAGCAGTAAATGACTTTTGGATGGATGGATGGATGGATGATGGATGGATGGATGATGGATGGATGGATGGATGATGGATGGATGGATGGATGGATGGATGATGGATGGATGGATGGATGATGGTTGGATGGATGGATGATGGATGGATGGATGATGGTTGGATGGA